>NW_004955408.1:14866620-14874094 GCF_000276665.1 Chinchilla lanigera | reverse complement strand
AGAAAGAAAGAAAGAAAGAAAGAAAGAAAGAAAGAAAGAAAGAAAGAAAGAAAGAAAGAAAGAAAGAAAAAGAAAGAAGAAAGGAAAGGAAATAGAATGAAACTGCAAATTAGTAATATAGTCTTTCCCTCTCTTCTTCTTTTCCCCTTCTACTTTCCTTGCCTCTCCCTCCTTTCTGGATATCGTTCTGACCCCTGGACACTTTGTGTACTCCCCCTTTTACCTCTTTCTCTGCTTCTTCCCTACTTTCCTTTCCTCCTCTACCTTCATTTTCCCCTTCCTTTCTTCCCAACCAGAATTGGGTGCCTATTTTGTGTGTAAGTCCTAAGAAAACAAAAGTAAATTTGAGATTAGACCATACTGACTCTTGCACATTGAAGTTTGTCCTTTCACTTATTTTAAATGCAACTGAGCAAGTCTAGTCTGATATTATTGTCATAGAATAATTCAGTGTGAAGTTTCTTTGGAAAATCACATCCTTTATCCAATTTAGATAAGCAAAAGTACTTTTTAGGTTCTGGTTGGAAGTCACACAAATCATTCCAAGTTATTAAAAAGTTTCCTGAAGCTATCTGTGCTCAATTTCTTGATTAAAAAGAAAAAGGAACTTCTAGCACAGTCCTCAGAGCCATATGAAATTGTTTTCCAGTTATACTCCAGTCAGTCCCGGTGCTGGGACAATTGGTGTGGTTTTGAAAAAAGAGCTCAGGAAATGAGACAGATGCAGTTTGCAGTGTAATGGAGCCCGTACCAGCTGAGTGGTAGTGGATGCACAACTTTACTTCTCAAATTTGGCTGATTCCACATCTCTACAATATAAGCGATAAAACCTACTGTGCAAAACTATGGTGAGAAAATAACACGGTACAGGCAGAGCATTATTTCTCCTCACCAGAGCTCTGCACAAATTATAGGCACATATATAATTGACATGTGAGAGATACACTTTTGGTTAAAAAAGATAGAAGTGCATAACTATAAGTGTAATTCAAGAGAAATGAATTCATATTCTCACAGCACCTGCCATGTGTCTAGGAGTGAGTTACTGAGTGTGGCAGAGCTATATTAATAAGTGGATCCAAAGTGTAGTTTTAATGGTTCTGAGAAGATAGAAGCTAATTTATGACTTGTATGAATGTGAACAAATGCTCCCCACTGATATCTAGATTTCCTCCACATGGTAATTCTGACCCAGGATTCTTCTATTCTGTGTTTTCATCACCCTCATTGTAACATCTGTGCAGGTGACAAAGAGCAGAGGAAAAACCAACTCCTCTCATTTACAAGCCTCAGTCCAGAAGTGAGATCTATATCTGTACAGATAATAGGTACAGATATAAATATCATTTCTGTTTTCAACCCATTGTTGAGAATTACTCATAAGGCCACCCCTGCTAGAAATGCAGTGCAGACTAGGTAGTTCCTTCTCAGAAATGAGTGCTCCAAGTGAGGGGAGCAACTCTTTTGTGGATAACTGTCCCTGCTATGGTGACTCAGCATATTAGACCACTTGAACCTATAAAGTAGGTATTATTATCCTCAACCTTGTCAATAACAAAATTTCAAGTCAGTTTTTAGGCAACCTCCAGATCACAGGGACCTCCATACTTGTGTCACTCCAATGCTGAGTCCAGGATCCCCAGCCCCCCTCACCATAGTCCTCTGAGGTAGATTTCACAGACTCCTGAAGAGTGGATTGGACTGTACCCATTTATCTTGTCTAAAAGGATATTAATTTTCATGCAAAATATGTAGTTATAGGCTTTCTTGTAGAATCAGAAATTTTGGCAAGTGTGGGTCCCTAGTGCGGCAAGGACACAATTTCTTGAAGGCAAGTACGTGTCCTAGATGTGCACACATTCTGCGTGGTGTGTGCCAGCTGGTCCACTCACCTCCATCCTTTTCCTCCCCTTGCTCTGCTTTGCCCATTTGTGGCTTCAACTAAACGTCCTAAGCTTTTGAGTCTGGTATCTATGCTGTAAGGGGTACCTTTATCCACTTTATACCTTGACAGGGAGTATCAACATTTTACTCTAAAAACTCATAGCAGTCATGAGGAGATACAGCAAATTAAATATATTTCTTTCTCAAACTGGCAGAAAAATAGAAATCCTCTTTGGCATCTTCAATTTTGTGTCTAATGCCCTTACCTGTCACCGCAGATGATTATGTATTCCTGGTTCCCATATTCATCTAAATAAATTTCCCTGCAGCCTGGCCTCTGGGGCTCCAGCAGGAGCAGTCCTACCCGCGAGACAGACTTTGTGTCTATTTTCCTGGTTTCCCCCCTCTTCTCTTGGGACTCATCTGCACTCCCTGATTCACTCCCAAACAGGTTCGCTCCTATCAGTCCCTCTCATCTCATCAGCTCTTTGTCAACAGAGCTGCCTGTCAGCTTTATTCTACGCTCTCAGAATTAGAGTTTAGTAAAAAGGTTGAAAAGCAGAGGACAAAGAACAGAGAGAGAAGATGAACACTGATTGGGAAGTAAGAGAGGAGCACGGCTTGATAATCTACTCTCTCTGAGCCAGAAAGTCAGCTCCTACTTTGCAGTATGAGACACGGCACCTTGGAGAATGAGATTGCCCATTTGAGCCAGTCACTTCACATGTAATTTAATGCAATGTCAATTAATGTCCTAACTCTCTGATCCACTGGGCAGGTTTTGCCCTGACATTATGGTAACTTTCAGCATAAAAGATGCTGATAGAATTCTCAATTTTTAAATTTGTTTATTACTTGGATTCTCCAAGAGAACGATTTTTAAGTCATCTCACTATGTATTTTCTATCATAAAATGGAAATTTTACTCAACTTTTTAAATGGTATCTATTAGAATTAAATCTTTATTTTAGGGCATGGTGGCACATGCTTGCAATCCCAGCACTTAGGAGGCTGAGGCAGGAGGATTGCTGTGCATTCAAAACCAGCCTGGGCTACACAGTGAGTTCAAGGTCAGCTTGAACTGTGAAGTGAGACCCTGTCTCAAAAAAAAAAAAAAAAAAATTGCCGGGGATGTAGCTCAGCGGCATGAGCGCTTACCTGGCAAGCCTGAGGTCGTGAGTTCAATTCCTGGTACCAAAAAAAAAAAAGAAAAAACTTTATTTTCTTAGCATTCCCAGAAATATTTATTTTTAATTACATTTTAACACTTTAGAGAAAATGTCAGTGTAGTGATCAGCAGCAAAATTCAGCCTCCTTAAAATCCAGAATCTAAACACTTGGAAAGTAGCAATTTAGTGAAGAGGAAAAAAGAAGTAGATTGGGAAGGACCTGGTGGAAAAATTAAAATCTACAGAAAAATTAGAGAAATGGACCAAAATGCAGAGAGAAGAACAAAGCAGTCTGGAAGCGCACCATGGCTCCCAGGAAAGGAAGCACGCTCCGCAGACACAGAGTAAGAGCCAAGGGCTGGCAGCTCCAGGGAGAAACAGCAGACTGGGGCAGTGACACAGGCCTCAGAATGAGCCCACGGCTGTTGTCAACTGCAGAAGTATCACTGGGAATCCAGTGCAATGCCTGCCATATTGGCAGAGAGGCACCATTTTGGGAAGGTGTTGATGATTATTTAAGTCTGGGACTCAGAGCAACTTAAATACAACTTCACTTCAGGGTTCTAACTTAACCCTCCCATACTGACTGACAGACGGCCCCTGGAGACAGTGGTAGACAGGGAGCAGGCTGGACAGAGCCTGAGACAGTTAAGCTCAAACCAGAAAGTGCAGGACCCCACCCTCCTTGGCGAGAAGCTAGGCCAGGCTTGCGTTGGGCAGAAATGGCTGGGTCTGAAAGTGCCAGCATTAAGTGCTGGAACCTGTGGCCTGCTGCATACATCGAGCACAGACCTGAGGTCTGACGGCCCTCCCCATCTCCGAGCGTGAGCAAGGACGTGCCTTGGGATGGACAGTTGCTACAGCTTGGGGTAAAACAGAGGGGCTTGTGGAATTGGAGGGACCTCACAAACCCACAGAAATAAAGCTACTTGGAGAAATCTGTGACTTGTAGGAACCGAAAACGTAGATCCTGGAAAGAAACTACTCACTCAAAACTACAGGCAAATTTTTTTTCTTATTTTTGAACTTTTTTTTTTTTTATTTTGCATCATTCTTCTGTGGTTTATTGGAGTTTGGAGAATTTTGTGGTCTCCTTTTTTCTCTTTAACTTTCCTTCTCCCTTTTGATTTTTCCTGTAAACTTTTTTCTTTCTTCATTTTTCTTTTTTTTTTTTTCTCCTTTTATTTTTTTGAGGCAGAGATTTGCTATGTAGTTCAGGCTGGTCATGAACTCATAGCAATCTTCCTGCCTCAGCCTTCCAAATGCTGGGATTATAGGTGTTTTCTACCACATCCCAAAAGGTACAATAGATATTGTGAAAGGGAAAGAAGTTGTTCAAAAGGAAGGAACAGTTGGGATGAGGGCAAGGAGAAAAGAAAGAAAGAAAGAAGGAAAAATATATATATATATGCATATAGAAGGATAGCTGGTTTAATTGTACTGCTGATGTCTATTGGTTTATTGAAAGGAAGAGTTAATGCTTAAAAATTTTTTGACCAATTTTGCGTGTTTATATCTGGTAATCTGAAAAACTAATTTGAAGACTACAATATGCAATATAACAACCATTGGCAAATTCCTACCATCTTGTTTAGTGAAGCTCTGTATCATTTCTAATGTTTTTTTTTTTTTACTTTTATTCTCTTTAATTGTTTTATCAATCTTGCATTCTTTTATCTGGTAATCTAAGTAACTTCATTGAAGATAATAACATGTAGTATAACAACCACTATTAATTCCTATCATTTTATTTTGAAATTCTTTATCATTTTTATGGTTTTGTGTTGTTTTATTTTTGTCTATGTTGTTGTTATCTTGATATTTTTTATTCTCTTTAAAACAAAACTATTTTTTTTAATGTTAAAATAAAAACACAATCTGCTGGCAGATCAAAGAGGCAAAACTCTTCAAGTCATAGGTGTAGGCAAGGAATTTCTAAACAAAATCCCAACTGGACAAGAAATAGTATTAAGAACCAACAAAAGGGATCCTATAAAATTTAAAATGTTCTGCACAGCAAAGGAAACAATTAACAGAGTTAAACAGTTAACCTAAGGAAAGGGGAAAACAATTGCCAGCTGTTGCTTGCAGGGCTAATATCTAGAATATACAAAGAACTAAAAAATTGCCCAATCAAAAACTGGGAAATTTAAATGACATTTCTGAGAAAAAGAAATACAAATAGCTCATAAATACACAGAAAGGTGTTCAACATCTCTGGGCACTCAAGAAATGCTAATTGAAACAACACTGAGGTTGCATCCGACTCCAGAAAGAATGACTCTCATCAAGAAAGCAACCAATATCAAATGCTGGCTAGTTGTGGTGAAAAACAAACACTTCTCCGCTGTTAGTGGGAGTGGTGAGTAGTACAACCACTACTGAAATCATTATAGAGATTCCTCAAAAAACTAAAAGAAGAAATTCCATTTGACTCAGCTATTCTCTGAGTAGGCTCTTCCTGAAAGAGTTAAATGTATCTTATTACAGTGATGCGTGCATACTCATATTTGTAGCAGTGCATTTCACAATAGCTAAATCTTGGAAGAGGTCTGTATGTTCACAGATGCATGAATGTGGCATTTATACACAATGGTTTATAATTATGATTTCAAATATTTTGTATACACACCCAGATGTAGGATTGTGGGATTACACAGTCATTTTATCTTTTCTTAAAATTTTTTGAGAGATCATCGCACTGTTTTTCCATAATAGTTGCACCACTTTATGTTCTCACCAATGGTGTAGAAATACAGCTTTTTTTTTCTATATCCTAACACTCCATTTTTTAAAATAATCATTCTAAGATATCTCATTGCAGTTTTGATTTGCAATCTTTAGTGATAAGAATCATTGAACATCTTGTCATATACCAGTGGATATTTGTATACCTTTTTATGGAGAAATGTCTATTTAAAAACCTTTGGCCATTTTAATCATATTTTTAATTTCTTTTTTTATTAGTACATGTTCACACTACCTAATTGTTACGTTTTGTGCCTGGATGTCCCCCTGAAGCCTCATGCAGTCATGAGGCGGGATTCTAGAGTTTATGATTCATCCATGGTCCAATGCTAGGATTATGGGTGTGAGTGCTACACTTTCCCTGGGACAAGTGGTTTACATACAATGTAAAGGAAGGGAAAGAAGCTTGCTCTTCCCACCTGCTCCTCCCTTTTTGTTGTTGTTGCTTTTGCTGTTTTCCTCTGTCATGAACTGTTCCCCTCTGCCGTGTGCCATTCTGCCTTGGAGCCAGCCAAGTACAGACTGAAACCTCCACAAACTGTGAGCTAAATAAATCTTTCCTTCCTTAATTTTGGGAGTCAGGTATTTTCTCTCAGCAATGAGAGAAAAGTAACCAAGACACTAATGATTACATTATCATGGGCAGTTGGCACATGTATACATCTTAATGCTTTTACATCCCTTACCCCTTGCTTCCCTCCCTGCTCCCTCCAGCTTTTCATTCCCTTTTCATTTTTAAGAGCTCTGTCTTCATCATTTTGTTACTTTAATTCTTTTTTTCAATTCCCTTCTCCCTCCCTCCATCTCTTACTGCCCCATCCATTTGTAAAAGACCTCCATACTTTCTATTTATTTTTTGTTTTATTTTAAAGAGAAAGAAAGCAATAACAAAATAACAACAATGAAGACAGAAACAAAACCCTACAAAAAACAATAAAAATGATACAGGATTTCAAAACAAGATGACAGGAATTAACAATGGTTGTTGTATTACATACTCTTATCTTCAATGAAGTTGCTCAAATTACCAGATGTAAGAATGCAAGATTGATCAAACAATTAAAGACAATAACAAGTAATTTAAAAAATCAGAAATGATACAGAGCTTCATTAAACAAGATGGTAAGAATTCAACAATGGTTGTTATATTGCATATTGTAGTCTTCAAATTAGTTGTTTAGGGGCTGGGGATTTAGCTCAGCGGCAAAAGCGCCTGCCTGGCAAGCGCAAGGTCGTGAGTTCAGTTCCCGGTACCGGAGAAAAATAAATAAACAAATAAATAAATAAATAAATTAGTTGTTTAGATTACCAGATATAAGCATGCAAAATTGGTCAAGAAAAATGATGTAAGCATTAATTGTTCCTTTCAATAGATCAACAGACATCAGAAATACATCATATTGCCTCCCTCGTATAAGAACCTGAAAGGGTCAATAAAATCTGAAATGTACAATAGATATTGGGAAAGGGAAAAAACTGCTGAAATAGGAAAGAACAACTGGAATGAGGGAGAAAAGGAAAAAAAAAGAAGAAAGTGAATAATATGTGTATATATACACAAGATAGCTAAGATAATTGTACTACTAATTTCTATTGGAGCAGTTAGTGTGCAACTGTTTGATCAGTCTTACATGCTTATATCTGGTTATCTGAGTAACCACTTTGAAGATAAC
>NW_004955408.1:14723989-14866200 GCF_000276665.1 Chinchilla lanigera | reverse complement strand
TTTCTACTAATTGTGTTGAGTGCTGTCTTAGTTACTTTTCTCTCATTGCTGAGACAAAATACCCAAGACCCAAGGTTAAAGTGGGCACAGGGAAGGTTTATTTAGCTCACAGTTTGTAGAGGTTTCAGTCCATAATTGGCTGGCTCCAAGGCAGGGTGGCACATGGCAGAGGGGCAACAGTTCATGGTGGTAGAAGACAGCAAAAGCAATGAGAGAGAGAGAGAGATATATATATAGAGAGAGAGAGAGAGAGAGAGGCAGGGGATGGAGAGAGAAAGAGAGATTTGTTCCTTGCTATGGAGTTTTAAGAGTTCCCTATATATTTTGGTTATTAATCTCTTAATAGATATATGGTTTTCAAATATTTTTCCCATTCTTTCAGTTGTCTGTTTACTCTGCTGACTGGTTGCTTTGCTGTGTAGAAGCTTGGAGTTTGAGGCAGTCCATTATCTAATTGATTTTTGTTGCTTGTACCTCTGCTGTCATGTTCCTGAAATCATTGTCTTGATCGATGTCATGAAGCTAGTCTCCTCTGTTGTCTTGTAGGAGTTCTAATGTTTTAGATTTTCCCTTGAAGTCTTTAGTCCACTTTACTCTATGGTGAACTATATAAACATTTCCCTCTAAGACCAGAAACAAGGCAAAGATGCCCATTCATGCCACTTCTGCTCAACATCATACTGGAAGTTGTAGGCAGAACAATTAAGCAGAGAAAATGAATAAAAGTCATCCAAGTCAGAAAAGTAGTAAAATTGTATTTGAACATGACACAATTTTATATACAGAAAATTCTAAAGTCTTCACACACAAAAATGGCTTTACAAATAATAAGCACAGTAAAGTTTCAGGATACAAAATCAGCATAAGTATCTTGTATATAACAATAATGTACCAATATTTTTCATATGCTACCAAAACAATTGAAAAGGAAATTAAGAAAAAAAACTTTACAGTAGTATCAGAAGAAATAAAACACTTAGCAATAAACTTAACCAAAGAGATAAAGGACTTGTCCGTTAATAGCTTCAATTCATTAATGAAAGAAATTTTAAAAAGCTCCAATAAATGTGACGGTATCTCATGATCATGAATTCAAGTGCTTAATATTGTTAAAATGTCCACACTAAGAAATTTAGAGAGTTGATGCTGTCCATGTCAAAATCTAAGTGACAATCTGTATAGAAATAGAAAACACAATTCTAAAATTATGTGGAATTAAAAATATACAGAATAGACAAAGTAGTTTTAAAAAAGAAGAGCAAAGCTGGAGGTATCAAATATTTTTATTTCAAAACAGGTCACAAACCTATAGTAAATAAAACATCATGGTATTAACTTGTCAATGATACATAATAGTGAGTAGAGGAATAAACCTACGATCTTTAATAAACAACTGATCTTTGAAAAGGGGGCCAAAGTACAAAAGGTGAAGGGACAGTCTCTTAAACAAATGATATTGGGAAAACCAGATATCAAATTAATAGCAAAAAAAAAGAAATTTGACTTTTATCTTACACTATAGATAAAAGTTGTTCATTTGCCTAATTGGTCATTTTTATACCCTATCTATTTCCTTCATTAACTTCCCTAAGAACCTTTTTCAAGAAAAAGACCAAAAATACTGATTTATCATTCTGCACACTATCTCCTGAGATTGGAGTCACAGGACATTAGTCCAACATGAAGCTCTTAAAACTCCCAAGTGAGGCTGAACATAGGTGCAAATCAGTTTGCACCCATGGCTTAAGATCCAGGAAAGGTAGTGAAGAGGCTATGGGAGAGTCTCAGCCCCTGGAAAGCTTGATAAAGGAAAGAAAGAGAAGCTTCTGGGAGCAAATATTTCTCCTGTCTCCTTTGCTTGTTGAATTGCTCTTTAGGTCTTTTTCTGTCAAATACAGCAATACTTTTTTTTTCAGTTTCATTTGCCAGACTTGACCCATATTTGTGTTTTCTTGTCCACCGCATTTTTATGAAGGCCTCACTGACTGCAGTAGTAACACTCGGTAGAACACAAGGTCCCTCTCATATGCTTTGCTTTGCAGAAGTTCATACTCCAGTCCAGATTCACTTTGATCCTCTCCAGAACTCCAGGAGTGATGCAGGATCACTGGTCTCACCCTTATTAATCAAATAATGAAACTGAATTTTAGAATGCAAAGAGCATTGAGATTCTAAAACATAGAACTAGAAGGGAAATTGTCTCAGCTTATAACAAAGTTTAGACCAGGACTGTAAACATTTATTCAGCCAACAAACACTTTCTAAATACCTACTTTATACTGCTCTCTCTCACGCTCTATCAAGGGAGAGACGGATAATGAAAACACACATGGTGCCCAAAAAGAGTCTATAATCTAGAAGAGTGATCAGCAAACTACGACTGTGGGCTAAAGTTGGCCCAGGGCCTGTTTTGTTTAATCAAGGCTTACTGGAACACACCCACTCTCATTCACTTACATGTTATCTACAGCTTTCATGCTACAGCAGCAGAGCTGCATGCTTGTGACAAACTCTGTGCCACTCACAAAGCCAAAAGTATTTGCCCAGTCTTTGCAGAAAAAGTTTGCTGATCGCTGACCCACTAGGAGGGTTAAGCAAAATCAGGTGCGGCAGGTGTTGTTATAGAATTCTGTGAGAGGATTCAAATGAATCAAGGGTGAATTCACAGGGGGGAAAAAAATACCTGAAAAGGCATCCAAGCAGAGAAGCAGGATACAGGGATGTCAAGCAAAAGTCACAGTGCCAGAGAAATAATAGACACAATACAGCGAGGCTCCTGAGAAAGCTGTCAATAGTTCGGCACAGTTGGACTTAATGTTATGATGAGTGTGGAGAAGAGAAAGAAGAAAAGTCTGCAGAAAGTGGTGAGCAGGGCCCAGCCGGAAGGGCTGCATATACAAAGTTAGAGGTACAAGTCCGTGTTCAGACCCAACAATCCTTGAGACTTCTGAGTGACAGACTCAGCATCCTTCCAGGAGCTTGTGGGGTTCAACCACCATCGTGCCATCATATCATAACATGGCTCATAGTTTCAAAAGAATAAAATGAATCTCTGTTAATTGGGTTTCAAGCTATTTCCTAGCCTTGTAATAGTTGATGGGAACTAGAATAATAACTAAGAAGAGAGTGATAGTTAATGGACTGTGTCAACTTGAGTAAGAAATGTCCAATTAAATTGGGTTAGCATAGTTCTGGGTGTGTGGTGGAGACAGCCACGAAGTGGCTCTGAGCAGGGATTTAATATTAACCAACTGGCTTTCCATGTTTAGTTGTGAGTTGTCCGAAGCTTAGACACCTTGTCTGGAGATGAGTATTGGACTCATAGTAAGTGAACTTCTGTGAGTCATCCATCGGTCACTGCTGAGACCTGTATTGGCCTGGGAAGCTGTAATGTCTCAAAGGACAAAATAAGGCCACAGCTGAGGACATTCGGCTCCAACCCCAATTAACTACAAGGAGACTGCTGCTGCAGGCTCCACACTCCTACAATAAATGCCAGCCTATAGATAAGGTAGTTCTCCTGATTGACATAATTTACTACTTGGAAAAATATTTCCCAAGGTTCTGCTAGATTCCTGCATTTTCTTGAGTATCCTCTTCCTTTGTTTGGAAACCTAATAAATACAGGCTGCTCAGAAAAGTCTTTGTCTTAACCCAGAAAATCTCAAAGTCTGCAAGAGATTTAGACCCTCCTGGAGCTCTACAATCATTTCATTTGTCTCATTTACTTAAGCCTTCACCGTCCATTTGTTTGGGAGATTGTAGACCTGATCAATCTACAGTAACTAAGGGTTATCCCAGTAGATGTAGATGAAGGGATTTCCTAAAGACCAACGACCCACTCTGGGTTTGAGTGGCACCAACCAACAGGCACGTCACCTGAAAGCAGTAAAAGGAAAACTAACAGAACTGCACTTCTGTTTCTCCAGAGGAGTCCCAGTCTTCACCTTCACCTTGCCCATCTTCTCTTGACTTCCAGCACAGACTCTTCAGCCTCCTGATATGGACTCACATGGCCTGGTAACCACTGCCTGGCTCCTTCAGATCTCCAGTGCATGGGCAGCCTTTTATGTGCTTTTCAGTGCCTGACTCTGCAGGCAACCACTTTGGAAATCTTTATGCACTTTGTATATCTTACATTAAATCTTATTTTCTAGTGAGCACTGACTGATACAGTCAGTGAGGTGCAAGGTATGGTAAGACCAGATGATTAAAAGATCTAGCTTAAACTGGAGGAATTGAGAAGTTTGTGTCTCTTAGTTATTTTTCTCATTGTGAGAAAAAATACCCAAGACTCAAAGTTAAAGAAGGAAAGGTTTATTTTGGCTCCCAGTTTGTAGAGGTTTCAGTCATAGCTGGCTGGCTCCAAGGCAGGGTGGCATGGTAGAGGAGCATTGCAGGGAAGAAACAGTTCATCATGAGCAGAAGGCAGCAAAGCAGTGAAGTAGCAAAGCAGCTGTAAGTTATACTAGCTCTTTTTCTGTTCCTTATATTCTAGCCAGGCTCCACAATCTTAGGGCAGGTGTACTCACACTCAGTATATCTACCCCCACACTGCTATCTACCCCCAGGACTGTGCCAAACCAATCAGTGAACTACCTTAGTAATCACACACCCTTGATCCCAGCATCATATACTTAATCCCAGAATCACACACCCTAGGTCCAGCCACCACTGAAAAGCCCCACCAAAACCACATGAGGCTTTGAGGGGACATCTAGACAGAGGCCATAACATTGTGGCCAGGACATGACACTGAAAATAAGACCTATGATCTCAGGAGATATTAGCTGGGGAAAAAGTCAGTGAATCACATGACAATCCTGCCTGAATGTTTCAAAGTCTGCAAAAAAGAGTCACTCCAAATTATACTGCACACCCAGTTAGGTCATGCTGATTTCTGTGGTTTGTCCCAGGAAGGGTCATGTGCTGGAAGTTTGATCCCCAAGTATGGGAGGTGGTGGAAGTAGATTGTTGGGGGCATCAGTCTCTCAAGGGATGAATTTTGAGAGTGAGTTGTATAAAGGGAGCAAGCTTAGACCTTCCCCATGCTCAGGCTGCCTGTTGCTCACCATGTAACCTCTTTATCTCACCCATGTCCCCACCATTGTGATGCTATCCACCATGAGGCTTTGCCAGAGCCATCCACTGGGAAATTCAGAACTATGAGCTGAACATCGCTCCTTCCTTTATAATTTATACAGTCTCTAGTATTATATTATATCAATGGAAAGAGAACTAATACAAAGTTACTAGGTTAAAGTTTCAATAAATCTACCTGTAAAATGGAAATTATGATGGTACCCATCTCATAGGGTTGCTCTAAAGACAACATAAAGTAATGCATGGGAAATGTTTAATATAAGAACTATAATGCAAAAACAAAGAAATGTCAGCTAGTAATATTAGTGTCTGTCTTTTTATTCTGGTTTCCAAAAGTGGTAAGCTTGTCTTGTTTATGTTATACCCCTCTCAAAATCTAGGTGAAAAAAACTATTCATAAATAAAAATTTTGGTTTTAGAATATCAATTAATACAGTAGTTGTGGTGAATCAATGAATTCTAGAATCAAAAGGAAACCAGAATTGATGGAGATTCACTTCACACTGGGTGTGGGATTCCATTTTTGGAATCCTCAGCAGATGGGCATCCAATATCCACTTGGATCAGGCCAGTCAGGAACCCACTTGCTCCCTGAATGGACAGCTCTAACAGAAGGAGCTCCTTTCTCCATATGAATTTTAGATTAAGTTTCCTGAGGCAGTGATATTTTGGGCTTAGCTCTGTCATCTGGGTCTCATATACGGTAATTTGTGTCCCTTCCACATGACAATCCTTCAAACGTTCTGACAGTGTCTTTCTCATGCAAAGCACAGACCACAGGATGGGAATCCCTCCACAGTAAATGCACTTTCTTCTCTGTCTGAATTTCAGTCCTCTTAAAAGACTGAGTTATTACAACAAATCCATATCTTACTCAGTTCTACATCCAAGAACTGAGCAAAATGCAGTATCTCTCACATAGGACAAAATAGCTAACATTCCCAAATTAGAGGTTTATTTTGGCTCAAAGTCTATAGAAGCTTCAACCCATAGTTAGCTGGTTCCAAGGCAGGGCAGCATGGCAGAGGGGCTGTGGAAAATTGGAAAATTTGCTCCTATCATGGAGTCAGGAACCAGAAAAAGTGAAAAGAGAGACAGGAAAGGGACATAAAGCCTTCAAGACCATATCCCCCAACAACCTGCCTCATCTAGCCAGAACACCCTTTCTAAGAGCAAGTCAGCTGTATTGCCCTCAGAATAAGTCATCACCCAAAACCCCACCTGTGATTACATGAGGCTTTGGGGTGACATCTAGGTCTAAACCATAATAGCACTCAATAAATGTCTATTAGAAAGTAAAGGAAAAATTTCCTAGTTCAAAATATACTACTCTTTAAAGAGTAACATTAAACTGAATGAAGCTACTGGCCAATTTTATTTCAAATGGTAATATGCATGGGAAGATACCACAAGCTAGTAAAGGTGTAGCTCTACACCTCCAGAGATTTGGATTTCATCACATTTCAGATTTCACCAATCTGGAATTTTCTGGGAACCTAAATTTTTATCACTTTGAATAACACTGAATCAAGAGATCTACTGACCACATCTGAGAGTCATATGCTTTAGGCATATAGGTACCAAACAAGCACCTTGTATTAAGCTTGATATATGGAAAGACCAAACGTATTTCGGTTATTTTTACTTAGAACAAGTTTTCAGTTGCTCTCTTATTATTTCTTTCTCCTTGAAGCATTTTTTTCTGGGTTACCCAGCCATAGCTCCCCTCTCGTGCTGAGAGGTAAGCATGCTCCATCTATTACATTCCCTTCAGACCTCCTAAGGAGATAATTAGGCATTGCAATTGATTGCAATTTATTAATCAGAGCAGGATGTTATAGAGTTTCAGAGGAAAAGCACAGTGCTGAAGCCTAGTATTAAACGCAAAGCAGGTAGGCATAGTGACAAGGAAATAAGAAAAAATTAACAACCAAAGCATGGTGTGTTTTAAGTTGGTGCTTTATTTTATATTGTGGTATTCTGACCTATCAAGTGGGGATATTAAAACTTCCCTTGCCTACCACCTCAGCCAAATGTGTGATTCATTCACTAAATATTGAATATCTACTATCGACTTGGCATTGTACTTGGTGCTGAGAATGCAATAGAGAATAAGACCAAGTCCTAGCCTTAAAGGAAGAGAGATAAATACCTAAACACGTACATTTATACTATATTACATTATAGTACACATTAAATAAATAGAACTGAATGATGCACTGGAGGAGAAGAGTACTGGTGAGGTCTCACACTGCATAAGAAGGTTCAGGAAAGGATTCTCCAAGGAAGCAATATGTAAGCAGAGATATAAATGACACAATATGCCATAGAAAAGTCTGTTGGAAGAACACTTCAGGAAGAGGAAATGACAATGCAAAAAGTCATGGTGGGCATCAGAGGGTGAGACCTGTACCCTAAAAGTTGGAGAAATAGCAGGAAGACCTGAGTAACAAAGCAGAGTGTGTGAGGAGGAGAGTGTGGACGCTAATAAGACCACACAGGTGGAAGGACTTTGAAAAGTGGTCTATTAAGGGGTAGTATTATTGTGACAGGATGTTACAACAGCAAGAATCTAAGCAATCAGTTCTTCCAGCCTATTTATTACACAAATAGGAAAACATAAAGCCAGGGAGGTTAACAGATCCCTTAAGTAGGAAGCTGGTGGCTAAATTATATGATATATAACAGGTTTTGTTTTCATCTTTCTTGATTTTCTTCTTGCCCTTCTCCCAGTTTTTTTTTTAATTTTAAAGATTAAAATACTAACAAAACAACAATGGAGACAAAATCAAAACAACAGGAAAACAACAAAAATGATACATGCCCTCAAAACAAAATGATAGGAATTAACAATGGTTGCTACTTTACATACTGTTATCTTTAAGGAAGTTGCTCAGTCCACCAGACCTAAGAATGTAAGATTGATCCAACAGTCAAAGACAGTAACAAGTAATAAAAAAAAATCTTGTATGGTGAAGCTCTGCATCACTCCCACTGTTTTTTCCTTCCATGAAATTTCTTCCTTTGCCATTCTTCTACCTTTTATTCCAAGTTCTCTTCACTATGTCCCCTTTTACTCTTTCCTCTATACTCTCTCCTATCTCCACCCTGTTCCTCTCTTTCTCCCTCCTTAGGACCTCAGTCTTGTCTGACTCTGTATCTTGTGATTAGTGCTAGATCAAGGCAACATAATTTATCCCCCAATGGAATAGTTATGACCAAGAGTAAATTTTTCTAAAATGTAGCATCTGAGAACTTAGAAATTCCACTCTCCTAGTCCTGTCTCTATTATTTTTAAAACTATTTGCTATTTTAGCTGAAAACACCTCTTCCTAAGATGTTATAAACAAGTTACTTTCATCATTACAGAGACTGTGCATCTACAGCCCAATGACAGGTATTTGGGACGGAAGATTCAAAACACAACACAATTGCAACAACATCCAACAGAACATTCCAATATTTTAGGAGGGCATTAAGTGCGAGTGACCACAATGAGAGAAAGGGGGGAATAAGGACTTTATCCAAACCACAGGAAATTGCTACCTCATTTAAAGAGGTACATTTATTTATGGCTAGCCCATTTCTAGGAGCATATGCATTATTTCAGCCAGGACTCTTGTAAAAGATCCTAGGGGATGGTGATACTTTGAGTGATTATATCAGTGACCCAAACATATGTCTAATTCATGAACTGTGAGTACAGAAGCAAAGCAATGTGAGTTTATCATGTCCTCTTCCCAGCACACATACCCAAGTGAATCTTAATACAAATCCCTGACCATTATGTTTCAATTTCATATTTCTAACCATATAGATAGAGGATGCAGACCTGGCATCTATAGAAATTGATTCTTTCTTTTCTGTGGAAAGAGTCCTTTGCTGTCACAATAAAGCATTTTCTTTTCCTTGGAAAAATAGTAAAAAGTATTGCTAGGAGTACTTTTATCCTGTCAAACATCAGTCTTCCACAAACCTTTGCAGCTCTTCCAATTCTGTTTTCCAGTGTTTTAAATACAATAGCTACATACACAGAAATGAGTCTCTGAAGAGTAATAATCTAAAACTCCCCTAGTTACTCTTGCTAAGACTCAGTTTGTTCATCTGTAAAATGAGGGAATAAAAAAAAAGATGTTTAGACCTATGACAGCTCTGCTATATCACTCCTTGTGGGTTCTCAGTTCCTCACATTAGGAAGAATGCTACACTAGATAAAGAATACGTAACAGAATTCTCCTTCCTATTTTTCTTTACTGTGGTCAAGCCAACTATTTTTAATTCAAACTAACTATTTTTAATATTGGTATTTTAAAACTTCTATATTGTCATGAAACTTCAGAGAGAATAAGGAAGAAACTAAAATTTGTTTATGGATTGCTTCAGGATATGAAAGAATTCTCATGATAGTTTTGGCATTCAGCTTTGGAGTTAGATTATGTTTTTAAATAATGGTCCACAAAATATCAGGAAAAGAGATTTGGAAAATGCTGTTTTCCCAAAACAATACTGAAACTGGACAAAATTATGCATGGCAACTATTCTAGGACTCTATATACTGACCAGGGTTATACAATAAATGGGGAAGTGTTTTTTCCAGAGAAAAGACTAAATATTGATAAAGAAAGTGGAAGTCTGCGACTTTTTAGGCTGCACCCAACACCTATTCCAGCTCCCAGGCATATAGTTCTAAGATGACTAGGCAAAAGAGCAGAATTCTAGCTTGATTTTCAGTGGAGAAAGGCCACATGTCCGAGGGCATTGTTCAAAATAATAGCAATCTCAGTGCCAATGTAGGACAGCAAATGTCACTGCTGCCTGAAGCTGCAACACTGCTTGAAATAAGCAAGAGCTTCACCAAAAATGTGGTAGTGAAATCCAAGGAGCAAGACAAACAAAATGGATCTTGTTAATATCTCAGATGTTTCTGGTCATCTACCAAGCTATGTGCCTGCTCTGGGAGAATTGGGAGAGAGCCCTGTTATCTGCTTACCCATGGCTGAACATGAGCCTAGAAGCAGATCAGCTGGAGCACAGTGATACCTACTTAAATTTTGGAGGTATTTTGACAACTAACAGAATCATCAACTAAAAATGAAACTCTTGAGAAATTTAAGCATGATTTCTGACTCATCTTTGACAATTTAGCTAAGATGACACAGAAACAAAGCCTTCCCCACCCCCAGTAGGTTGAAGTTTAAAAACAAACTTAATTGGGGATATCAGTGGTCATGGAATACAGTTGAAAAATATTTGGCAGCATTAGTTAAGCCAAGTCACTAAACAAACTAACAACTACAGCAACAACACCAACATCCCCCAGGATAAGGGAAATCAGAATGTGTGGTGAGACAGTGTTTTATCTACAAGGTCCAGTTTT
Organism: Chinchilla lanigera; assembly: GCF_000276665.1. Classification (NCBI taxonomy): domain Eukaryota; kingdom Metazoa; phylum Chordata; class Mammalia; order Rodentia; family Chinchillidae; genus Chinchilla; species Chinchilla lanigera. The sequence continues at coordinate 14,855,720 of NW_004955408.1, read as the reverse complement.
ACCAAAAAAAAAAAAAAAATGATAAAAAAATGGACCAAAATATGAAAATTTGGCCAATACAGAAGGGGAAAAAATCAATAGATATGGCCTCTGAAGGCATCCAGATGTTGACTTTAGCAGATAAAGACTTCAAAGAAGCTATAATATCAAAAGGAGTAAAGGAAACCATGTTTTAAAAGTTACAAGAAGAAAGTGACAATGAATTACCAATTATGAAGTATTAGTAAATAGAAAATATAAAAAAGAACAAAACTGAAAATTCTGTAGTCCAAAGTCCAATAACTAAAATAAAAAATACATTAGATAGTCTTCATAGATCTCAGCTGGCAGAAGAAATAATCAGCAAATTTAAGAAATACAGAGCATAGAAGCACTAAAACAAGTTAAAAGGGAAGAAAATGAGCAGTGTTCCAGAGACTTAAACATTAAGAGTAATTGTGTAATGGGACTTTCAGAAAAATAGAGAAAGACAGAAAATAAAAAGAGATATTAAAGAAGTAAATATTGACTGCAGAGTTCCAAAATGTGTGAAAAATATTAATCCACACATTCAAAAGGCACAACAAATTCCAAAATAATAAATATAAAAGATCAACATATATTCTGTTAAAATTCAGATAGAAGACATAAACCAATGGGATAATACACTTAACATGCTGGCAAAAATTCAACAAATAACTCTGTATTCTACATTCATCTTAATGTCTACCTTGCCCTGCAGTGAATCATGAGTTCAAAGGAAGGAGCTCTAGGAACCGAGTTTTTGCTTATTTCTTATCCTAAAAGTCTTATGTAGCTCACGTTGATGAACCGAGGCTCATCTCCTGAGTATGAGAATTTTTCTTCATACACCATCTTGTTTTCTGGAACTTCCTATTCACCTTGCCAGTTAAGAAGTGAGCTTCACAAGGGCAAGAATCTCAGCTTGCTTCTTCTCTGGTGTGTCACCATCTCTGGGAACAATGTGATATGGAGTAAATGTTCAAAGCCCAAGCTTTGTTATGCTTCTTCTACTGTCTCATCTGCAGGTCAAATGAGGATGTCTATGGTCTGAAAATCCTGCCAGAAGGTGTGCCTGTTTTCCATGAAAATGAAACAACTCAAGGAGAGTGCTCCAAGTAGAATTTTGATGTGACCTTGATATCAAAGTTTCATGTTCTAAGTTCTTTTTAAATATAAATCCTACATCTCTTTGGAAGGTTAGGGGCTTGCATTCTGAAACAATGCTCTAATCCCTTTGGAATTTAATTTCATGACTGCTTTGCAGAAACTGTCATAGGTTGGGAAATGAATCCCTCATTTTGAGGGGCCATGGTGTGCAGTCTCTCCAGCTCTCTGAAGCTGAAGTTCTCTGGCTCCTGTCTCTCCTTCAAGAGCTGTAACTACATTATACAGTGGTTGCTGTCTTTCATGTGAAGAATGGAGGCTCTGTAACTAATGGGATCAGCGCTCCCTCTCCTTATACACATGGTCACTCAAAAAGGTTCTTATTTGTTGCTTTCACTTTTCATTTGATTTCTTTAGGTGAAAGAAATTCAAATCAAGGAGCTAAGTGAGGAATCCAAATACTAGCAATTTTTGTTTGTTTGTGTTGATATTCCCTGGACCTCTTCTAAAGAGAGCTTAGGGTCATGGGGAAAAAAATCAGGCTATAGATACTGGTTTATCATGACACTTTGGTTTGTCATTATTCTCTGTATGACATTTAGCAAGTTAATGTTCACAGTAATTGTTTCTTCAGCCTAAAGATGGAAATATCACTAACCTAATGGGTGTTTTAAATGTACAGGAAACACAAGTTCTCAGCTGTCCTCTTGTCCTGGGGAATCTTTGTTCCCTCTGGGGTCTCCACCATGCACTGATGTCTCAGCACATCCTCAAGTCTCTCCAACAATCTTCTGCAACAAGTATCCTCATAAGTAATGCCAACTTCACTGAAGTTTTTATTAGATTAAGTCTGAATTTTATATGATATGGGTGACTTTTTTTTTTTTTTACTCTCATTATTTGCATTTGTTTCCTAAGCACCTTAAGCTGAGATGTCCTATTATGATGGGGTTAAAGTGCCTTCTAACTTTCTCAGCAGAGAGACCAGGCTACTTGACTGACCCCTGTTACTACACTTCCTTTCTAGGGAACTTTAAATTCTTTACGGAGCAATTATCGTGCAAAAATAACTTTCTATCCTTGGAAGTCCTAGGGCTGGTCCCTGTGGCCTGAAACCCTAAAGGGACTTAGAAAAGCAAAATTCAAAACAATAGGAAGATGTTTTAATAAGAAAGTATTGTTTTTGTTGCAAAGAAAAGTTTAAAATTCCCATAGGGTTGGACCAACTGGTTAAAATTCAAGTTCTACAGTTTACTAGCTTGTGACATTGTGCAGGTTGCCTATCTTTGTAAAATTTCAATTTTTCTATCTACAAAATAGGAATAAAAGCATGTCATTTTAATGACAAAATGAGATGACCCAAGAATAGTGCCTAGCATAGAGCCCTATCAACATCCAGAAGCAGATGTGTAAAATTCTTGGTATATCATAAATTTTAAATTAAGAGTAGCATTGCATATATTGAAGTTGTAGAGATTTTAAGAGTTATTGGGGAAATACTTTTCCTTTCGTTCTGTTTTTTTGTGGGGGAACATATCTATACTCATTAAATTAGAACTATTGATGAAAAAAATAGTCCTGGGTGGATTTTGGATATGGGAGATTTTTTCTGTGTCCAGTAACCTTCTACATTTTGAGGGATGTATTATCTGCCCCCATGGTACCCCCAGGACAAGGTAACACCATTTGTAGGTAGAGTCTGGATTCCTGGATAGTCTTTAGTTTAACCAGAGGTCTAGTCAATGGGTTTTACCAAACTTGAACCTCAGAAGGCTTTAACTAAAAACATCATCTATTTTATGGAGGACAACAGACTGTGCCATGCAGGTCCCCCTTCATGAAAGGATTTGTTGTCCAGTTATCAACAACAGCCTCACCAACACCTTCTTCAGGCTTTTGTTTCAGCAGCAGGAAGCTACCCAAAACTATGCCTTTCAGGAGAACCTCATATTCAGTGACTGAGCGAGCCAGGACCAAGGTATGTAGAGCCCAGGTTTGGGCCCATGATGCAACAGCTCTGTGCAGTGGTGATATCTTGTCAGGACTGCATCCCACTTCAGCTTCTGTCTTTGGCCAGTCCTTCTCCCACTGCTATTCCATGTTCACTGATCTCTAAAAAATATCCTGACAGCTCACCTTCATCTCAGCATCTGCTTCCAGAGAATCCCATGTCAATGTATTAGGCAGATAGTTAGAAATTAGTGAGCCTCAGGCACAAAAGGAAAGTCCAAAATAGCAGGTGTGTCAATTATATATAGTTAAGTAAAGAAACAAAGACCACAATGCATAATACATTTATTATCACTTACTGGTCTCAGACCTTAAAACACTGGGCCTCTATTTCTACAACAAGTCGTATAGCATTCCTAGTTGCCAAAGCCCACACCCCAATGTTATCAGGTAAGACACCAATCTTTAAAGACCCTCCTACTTTGTCTTGGTTTAAATTAAGAATTTATATTTTGTAAATTTTTTTTGTAAGTTTCATACTCAAATAAGGCCGTGGAATGAACACTCAACATCTGAAAAGGACTAGAGAATGTTTTACAATTCCAAGGTAACTTCCAAGAAAAATTTCCATAAGCATCACAATTGCCCTAGTTCCCTGAACCCCAGAAGAACTCTTGGGTGCATAAAAAGATATCTAAACTCCGTGCAGATGACTTCATGGCACTGCTGCCTTTTCACTTAAAGGCCTGCTATACCTACTGTCCAATAAATTCTACCTTTACTGCTGGATAGCCACCTCTGTGTCTCAACTGAATTTTTTCATCAAGCCCTCAGAAGGACCAAGGAAATTTGTGGGTGAAGGTTCCTCAAGGCACCAGTACCTGGCTTCCCCATGACAAACGGACAAAATTACAATTTCATCTAAAGGTCTTAACTGGTTTTTTTCTGGGTTTATAGAATTGGGCAATACTTCATTCTATAGAGTTTCAATGCATTTGTGGCAGGAGATAAGGGCTTACCAAAGCTGGCTGGAAAAGTAAGTGTGGAGTCTTCAGCTATATGAAGAATCCAGGACACACATAGAGAACACTTCCAAAGGCCCTACATGTGGACTCCTCAAAGGAAAACATGAGCAGGTGTCCAATAGTACAACCTAATCCTGATGCCAGTCTGAGAAAGGGCAAATACAAAAGGACCATAAGCACTGAGTTTTCACTGCTGTACTCTTTCACAGTACATAGTACACTCTCACGTTGCAGAGTGTACTTTTTTCTCTTAGTTTTACTTGGCCCAAACTTCCTTTGCAAAACCTGTTCCTTTTCTTACCTTTAATAAATGTAACTTGCTAATATTTCTGCTTATCTTTGCTCAGGATAGAAGGAACCTAGAAAACTACCCCTACACTCCAGCACCCCCAAACCCAGTAATAAATTGAGCCAAGGTTGGTATTAAAGAGAGAAGGGGCTCACTGAAAAACAGAAACCAAAAAACAAAAGCAGATTGATCACTGCAAAGAAACATTTCACATAAGGTGAGGAACAAGGAGATGGAACAAAGTAGAACAATATGTTTACAAAAATAAAGTAGAAATAAAAAGAAAAACATATTCAATACACTTTTACTTCAGTTTTTCTCTTTTGGGATAGAAGGAGGTAGATGAAATTTCATGATCATGCCAGCCATAACTGGCTTGTTGGGGGGAAATTTGGATGTTTTCTGTCTAATTTCCCAGAAAGTCAGATAATAACTAGGTTTCAGTTCGGTGATACAGAACTTTGGCATGGACAACACCATTTTGGTTTACAGTTGAGTCTGTTGGTGCCCAGAACAAAACTTAGTCCAAAACAATGGTGTCCTACAACATTTAGTTAACACCAACATGTGGCATACCGTGTGAGAGCTATATCCATGACATCTTAAGGAAAGCTTAGTACCATGTCAAGCACTGTGGAGTTTATAAAGCAGCTTCAAATGTTCTTGTCTTCAAGGAATTGTCTAGGGAGACTACACACACATGCACACACTAAACCCCCAGATCACTAAAGAAGAATGTGATATTAACTAGGCAATAATATTGAAACATATATAATTAGGGTATAAAAAGAGAATATGCACATAAAATTAGCAAGTGGTCAGGCTACTTCAGGGAGAGGAGACAGAACTGTGTTGAGCTGAGTGTTAGGGAAAATTCAGATAAGTTCTCTCAAATGTAATTTTAAAATGTTTCCTTTTTTAGGAGGGAATAGCCAGCCTGGCCTTCCCAGTTTGTGATAAACAAACAGGTTAAATTCAGCTACTAATCCCATGAGTCCTTTCAGTTCTTCAGGAAATTGCAAAACTAGAACTTCAAAATCCCTGGGCCTGCAGCAGGATTGAGGAGGAAGGCTTCCCTTAATACAGCTGACCCAGAAGCTTAAAGGTCATCACGATATATTGGGGGCAGAATGTGTTGTGCACGTTAAGGAGATTGTGGAAGGTTGTAGATAAGAAGGGTTGGCAAAGACAAAGTCTATGCTTAGTTACCATGCTGCAAAATTGCCTCCCAGACCACTTCTAACTTCTTGTGAGTGTCAAATGACAAGGCTAATGTCAGATGAAATCCAATGTCCCCTAAATACACACACAAGGAGGTAAGATGAATAGATATTTGTAGAACGGGCAAATAAAAGGGCTGAACCCAGGCAGAAAAAAGTACCTATGCTGGCTTGCCCGTTCATTCATTCAAGCATCCTTCACTATTATTTACTGAAAGTGTACTGTGTGTCCGGAATCTTACTAGCTCAGTGGCACGGCGCCTGCCAGGAATCATATTAAGCACTACACTTAGAACTTAGTAATGTCTAGTAGGAGACAGACTAACGAACATAAATGACCAAATATTATTTGTGGCAGAAACTATGTCAATAACTAGGGAAAATGGGAGACAGGCTCCTTAAGACAGAGTAGTGGAGAGGTCTTTCCAAAGGAGCAGACAAGTAAGTAGAAACACTGAAAGAGTAAAAACAGAAATGACCAGGTGGAAAGGGGAAGGGTGAAGTGGGAGAGTTACATCTCAGCAGGGAAGAGAGCATGACAGGAGGGCTCTGAGACAGAAGGTAAGATGGTCCCTTTCAAGAGGCCAAGTAGCTGGAACAGAGTGAAGGAGGAGCAGGTGACATAAGTCAGGCTGAAAATCATGCGCAGAAAAGATTACTCAGATCCTAGGCAGACGTTTGGATTGCAACTCAAAAGCAAAGAGAAGCTACTTAAATTTTAATAGTAGTTCAATTAAATGTGAAAGCAGATTACTTCTCCAGGGTGCAGAAGAGCTACTCACAAAGGGCTTAACCAAAGCCCTTGGAAGGCCAGCGGTGGCATCTTCCTCGTCTCTGCCTCTCCTGTCTTTCTCTATCTTCACAGAGGCCCCCAGCTCCAGAACTGATCTGCAGAGCTTGCCATAATGCATGTGTGCTGCTGATACTGGTGATTACTCAAATGAAGTTTTGGGAATATGTATCAGAAAGGTAGTGGAAAACATCAAGAAAAAACATAGATGTTGATGCCAGATATATAGCAGGTTGAGTTTTGATCCTTTCGGTTGCTTCTGCCTTGATTTGTTTATCTTTATAGGAAATTAAGCAACATCCTACCTCCTTCCGCTGTACAGAGGGGTAAGGAGTTGCAGGTGACATTGGCTTACAGGAATATTGTTTTTAAAAGATAGAGCCATTTTCCTCGTCAGGCACACGTATTAAATAATCAGGAAGAGGGGTGAGAAGTCATAATAAGTACAGAATCTAAAAGAAGATACATGATTTTACTATTTTGAACTATATACAGTTAGACAAGTAGAGAAAAATTTATTCTTGGCAGGAAGCTACAGAGTTCCTCTTCAGGAGCAAACCATGTTCTTGAATTCTCTGAGAGTCTCTCTTTGGAGTCCTTGAGCAGCTGTGGGGAGTCTCATACTGAGCCCTGCAAGGAGGACAGAATTGGCTCCTAAAGAGAAGGGGCGAGAAAAGGAAAGCACATGCTGAGACACAGTAGTGTCAGAATCTTTGCAGGACACTTTTGACCTCACACCTTGATCTCTGAAATCCTCATGAAGGTGGTCAGATTCATATAATGTGAGTAGTGTATTTCCCTAGACACAAGCAGACAGTCATCAAGAGGAAGCAAACTCCTCCTGGAAACTTCCAAAAATCTTGGTGAACCTGCAGCTTTCCCAGTGCTGTGGCACTAGCCATTCAACCTAAGATTGTTTTGTTCTCCAAAGGGCAAGGGTCCACGAATGCCAAGCTGGTTATGAGGAAAAGCAAAACACAAGATTATTACACAGTATTGTTAGATAAGCAATTCTATCATGGAAATGAGCACATTTTTAAGAGCTGTCTACTTTGCAGCAGGTATCTTATGCAGATTATACCTAGGGATCATCTTATTCACATATTATTTTCTTTGGCACTCTCTTTCCTTTTCTGTGCATGAAAGACTGAATCCCTGATTCCTTCTACAAATTATGTCATCCCACTACACATGAACGTGGAAGCATTTCTGCGCATCTTTTAAGGACCTTCAGAGTATAGGGCAGCTCATATCGCATAGCTCATATAGGCAGCAACCGGCAACGAACTCATGAGTTAAATGGTTGAAAAAATGAGGACATCGTAGTTCCTGCGGTGCAAGCAGCATTCCAGGGAGAAATACCCTTCTGAGGCAGCATTTTCAGGTTTGATCTCAGTGTGTCGTTTTCTTAATGCTAAAAAATAAGAAGACTAGTTCTGGGATTGAGTTTCCTATGTTCAAATTCTTATGATGCCACCTAGGATTGTGTGGCATTTTGCAAGCCTTTCAACCTTTTTGAGCAACAGCTTCATCCTTGAAATGGGCTAACCCAGCTCATAAGGTTTTATGAAGAGAAATATATGTGTGGGCAGGGGATATAGCTCAGTGGTGCAGTGCTTGCCTGCAAGTGCAAGGTCCTGGGTTTCATTCCTGATACCAGAAAAACAAAAAACCAAAACAGATACATATATGTGAGTCCTTGGTGAAGCACCGGACATTGCACAAACAATTGAAATAATATTAATTTTTATTTCTGTACTTATCATTGTCTTCCATATTGGAACTTTTTGCCATTACTGCCCAGAGGTGAAATTGCATACAAAAACTCCATTACTCATATAATTTCCTTCTAAACTAGGCCTAAGCTGAACTTTGAAGGAGATGAGTTACATTCAAGATCATGTGTGTGGTTGGCATTACTAATCTAATTTTTATTGACTCTTGCTTGTCGCAGTGATATCATCAAAACTTATGTTTAATTGTCACAATCATCCACTCAGGTAAAAGGAAGGATCCTATTCAGCAGAGCTCACTGACAGCTGGTAATGTCATCATGTATAGGATAACTTAGATGTGATCTTCATTATTCTTTAATCAAAGGTATCATTAATGCGGAAAGATGGCATGATCCCTCGGCATATTTTATTTAAGAAAATTCACCTCTTCAGTTCTTTTCTTACCTGGTCATGATCATGAAACAGTAATTTAACGTCTCTGGGTCTTATTTCATTCATTAATAACGTAATAAAATTAAATGGCATCATTTAGGTCAATTTTTGTTTTAAGACATGTAATAATTCATAGGACATTTTAAAAATTTCAGAGAATGTTCTAGATCTGGATCTGCAATTAAAATGTATAGGGAAGAAAACAAGCCCAAAGCCCAAATCCAGTTCTGTCCCCTATGTTTTCATTATGACTAAATTCCTGACTTTATTCTTGACTAAACTTTGTTTCTTCATTATCTGTCAAATAGTAATATGAGATCTTTACTTCCCTAAATATTCCATGTGTTTGTAAACTACTGGGTTAAACATCTAAGTGTCTTCGCTGTAGGCGTCCCAGAGAGTTAAAATGCTAATGTGCGCTGACACTGTTGGGGGATTTTCTTTGCAGGCTTTCTAAAGCTCCTTGGATGAAAGAGTCACCCCGCAGTAGCTCTTCCTTCATGACACACTCAAGAAATTGGGGCCAGGCAACCAACAAAGTCCTTTGTGACCCCAGCAGCTATGGGTTCTGTGATTTCAGGTCTAAGAATGAAATAGGAATGAAAGAGAAGTGAATTCCAAACCTCACACGCAGTGCAGCCCCCATCCATGGTCCAAAACAGAGCAGGGATTGGCTCCCGGGGTTAAACTGCCTTCCTGAATTCACAACGTGAGCTCTGAAGGAAGCAGCTTTTCTTTTTATCCAGCCTATCTGCCTGTCTCTAATAGAAAGATAGGGGCATTTTTTACAATATTGCAAAATATGATAAGCTTCTGTTCCATGAGACTTTTATAATTCAGGTAGAAGCAATCTGGAAAAATAGAAAAGTTTAAAACGCTTCTTTTGCAAAACCCTCCGGACAAAGAATCTGGGTGCCCTTCACCTGGCTAATGCTGATAATCATCTGTGAAGACCTCTCTTGTTCCCTTGGATGAGTTTGTGTAGGTTTCAAAGAAACTCATTCCACAAGGGCTTAAAAGGTTAGACAAGAGATTGTCAGCCTCTGCAGTTGTTTGGCTTAGAAGAAAAGATTCTGGAACCAAATATTAGGAGAAATACTTCTAGCATATTTATCTGTCCATTTGTCTATCTGTCTGTCTGCCTGCCCGCCTGTCTATCTGTCTATCACAGTTATGGCGCTCAAACCCACAGTCTCAGCCATGTTACGTGACTACTGTTCCTCTGAGCCACATCCTCAATCCTTGATTCAAAATATTTTGTGAACAAATCAATGTTTCAATTTTTCTTTATGATGAATTTAACAATGAGGCTATTAAAATGGGAAACAGAAACACAGTGATGAATGGCATAGAATCATAAGTATCAGATGTAAAAAGATTTCAGAGTCTATCTAGATTGCTCTTCTTTCTCATTTAAAAGGAAAAGAAATCTTCCAAAGGACACAGTGACCTGTACCAGGTCACACAATAAATTAGAACCTAAACCCAGGTTAGAGATCCTTTCTCAAATCTCTGTTCTCTTTTTCTAATAAGCTGGATTTGGCAAGGCATGGATCTGTGCATTCTATTTTTAAAAATATGACAAAATTTTCTTCTAGAACTTTCAACTTAATTGTCCATGGGGACATGGACATTTAAATTTTCAAGCAGCTTAATACTATCCCTTTAAAAATAATAGTGTGAACTAGAATTTCTAGTGACCAGGATAGCAATACAGCTTTAATAAAATGCCACCTAGTGGTGCTTTGATAACAAAACACACTTCTTCCGGGTCTCCTTCTCAAAGAGAAATACCTTTCTTCAGTTCACATTTTAATCAATATCATTATCTCCCTGAGTGCTACATGATTAAAAATAACACTGAAAATTGTCCTCCTTCCAGAACACAGCAGGGAAGATGACACTGCGCAAAAGTAAGTTAGTTCACAAGAAGGAAGGCATTTGAGGCCAGGCTGAAAGCCACAGGGCGGAGAGGCCTACTAGATCCTCACACCCAATTTGCTGTCACAGAAAACAAAAAGAATTAGAGTCAGGTTTGCGTGCTCCACCTTTCCGTGGTTTGGGCCGTAAAAATGGGCAGAGACAATAAATGATGCAAATGTTGAAAGTTTTACTCGGGGTCCTGAGTCAGAACATTTCAGAACTGCCAAGTACCAAGCACATGGTCAGGACCAACTCTCACAGTGAGCTCCTCGTGGATCTAGTTTAAAGACCACCCAGAGAGAAAGGAGGCACGCTGCATGGGCCAGTGTGTACCGCTCCACCTGGACAACAGTGGCTGGACACAAGGCCGGCCCCTGTCAGCTCAGAAGAGGAAGAACTCCAAATCAAAAGCGCCCACCACGGAGTGAAAACGTTTACTCTGGGGCTGGGGATTTAGCTCAGCGGCAAAAGCGCCTGCCTGGCAAGCGCAAGGTCATGAGTTCGGTTCCCGGTACCGTAGAAAAACCAAAAAAAAAAAAGAAAACGTTTACTCTGGAAGGCTAGGTGGGGAAGGCAAAACTGTGACACCAGCTACGGAGTTATCATATGGAGACACCATGCTTAAAAGGAATTGAAGTGGGGCTGGGGATTTAGCTCAGCGGTACAGCACCTGCCTGGAAAGCACGAGGTCGTGAGTTCGGTTCCCAGTACCGAAAAAAAAAAAAAAAAAAAAAAAAAAGGAATTGAAGTGAATCATATTGCAGGACAGCAGGTTTAGGAATCTGCCTTTGTCTTAGTCTGGGAGGTGCTGAGCCGTGGTGCACAAGGAAAAAAGGACTTTGACCACCCACTGGGACCGTGGAGGACGAGGAAGGACCGCAGAGTCATCTTGCTCTGAGGCAAAGGAGCTAAGATTGTTTTTCTCTCTCCTTACTTTAGATGAAACTCAGGACCTTCGCCCTGAGATGCACTGTCAGCCTTTTTTACTTTTTATTTCTATGCAGCCTCACTACATTGCTGAGTTACTCAGGCTCTGCTAGAATTTACCAACCTCCTGCCTCAGCTTCCAAGTGTGCCAGGATCACAGGCATGTGCCAGGCTTTTATAAGGCTGCTAATCAGTTACGGCTTTGAGCTGCTTCGGGGGACAGAAGGAACTGACGTCATCCTAGTGGCTCTCTTTGAATGAGAAGAGAGCAGAGACAGGAACTCAGCTGAAAGCCGTCACCCATGGATACCTGAGGACCTCAGCTGGGAAGGTGCCTGTGGACAGCAAATACCAGCATCCACTAGAGTTTTTTTCCCTGTCTGTTTAGAACCTAACCGAGAAGTTGCTCTTGACATCCACCCATGCTAAATAACCCTTAACCTGCAGTTCTGTTTATAGAAAAATTTTTCTCAAGACTTTGCTTTTTACGTACGTGCTTTAGAATATCCGCCTACACAATCCATGTGCACATCCCCACACACACGCACACAAACCCAAATATACACACATATACATAGCACTTACTTTTTTCTCTTATATCATATCTTAGGAACCTAAATTATGATAAGATAGAAACCTTTTGTATCCTTTCCTGGTATTTGCCTTATAAATCCCCCCTTGCTTTCAGTATTAATTTCTCTGTACCTCATTTTCCATCTATAAAATGGTAGGACTATGAGTATCTCCTCTCTTGAACTATTCTGGAGATGAAATAAATCAATGGTTGTAAACTAGCATAGTATGCAGCTCACAGTAAACAATGTGCCTTCGTCGCAGAGAGAGAAAAGATTCATATACAAAGGGTACTCAAAATATATGTTAAATATTTACATTTTAAAAAATTTACTAAGGTGAAATACATTGACATGAATCCCCCTCAAATTACTTCCACCTGGCTTTAGACACACTGATCCTATTGTTTTTGCCACTCTTTCTGGAAGTCGTCTTGATAAGTATCCTCCTGGGGCGTGATGACGTCAGTGACTGCTGCCGCCAAGAGCCATCCCAGGGAAACACAGGCTGTAAAAAACGGTAAAGTCTGTCCGCGTCCACCTTATTCACTGGCTCTGCCCCCATGCATCTTCTGGCTCCTCCCAAAGTAAAACTGGCAATGAAAATAAATGTTCTGAATTGACTGAGAACATTAAGGCAGCCACAGGGGCACAGCTAAAGACATTCATGAAAGAGGACTACCGGAACTGCTTCAGAAAATGACAAGCATGAAGGGATAAGAATATTTGAAGTGAGGGGGAGTATTTTAAAAGGGATTGATGACAGTATGGTTATTTTTTGGTTTTTTTGGTTTTTGTTTTGTTTTTTTCTGGTACCGAGACTCGAACTCATGACCCTGCACTTGCCCGGCAGGCACTGTGCCTCTGAGCTAAATCCCCAGCCCCTACAGTATGGTTTTTACTGTGATAAGTTTTTAAAAATTTAAACATTGACTGTATTTCTTTTTTACTTCTGTTATATTATCTGTGATTTGATAACTTTTGCTGACTTGTGATTTACTGCTGCTCTCTCTACTCTGAATACTAAACTCAACTCAGGATACATTCTTAGAGATGGAGTTCCCTCTCCAAGTGGAGAAAGGATATAACCGAAGCATAGATAATATATAACTTCCCTCAACTTTCACATAGGCATATCTGGGACTTTCTCTTGAAACAGAAGACAGATTAACAAGAGAAAAGCAAGTTTAATAGTGCACACCATGCCCAGATCTGCTCCCAGATCTGCTGGCTCTGCACTGATGAGGAAGTGAGAATTACAGATCTGCAGTTAGGTGGGAAAGGTGGAAGGAAGGGTAGAACAGCCTTATGTCTGTGCACATTTCTGTCTCGCCATAAGGCAAGCAGGATAGGCAAAGAATCCACCTGAATTCTAATTGCCTTCAGCTCAACAGTCCTCAGTAAGTTGGAAATATTTGTATTTCCTTTAGGGACATGGGAAGGAGTTGGAGAGTACACACTATGCTTTGATCCTGGGGACAGTCAAGTAAGGTCCCAAAGAACCAAAGGAGTGGACATTGTTGTGAAAAGTTGCAGAGGACGCTGAGCGGTATCAACTGGGTTACAATGAAACAGGATCTGTAGCTCAGGAGGACAGGCATGAACAGAACCATGCAGCTTCTGTTGCTTAATAAATTATACCTGAGGCTTTCTCGAATGATCATCAAGGTGACTCACTCAGTCACTCATGTCAGTTTGACACAGGAATGGAAGGCTGTAGTAGTGCCTTCCAACTGTCAGAAACTCAGAAAGGAATCACTCTTAGAACACCAAGTGGATCTTTGTGCCCCATCTTCCCTCCAGCCTTGAGTATGGTCAGCTCTCAGTATGGAAAAAGGGGTGGGAATGGAAAGAAAGATGCTGTGACTCTCTCAAGGAAGACTTTCCTATGAACGGGAAAATAAATCAGAGAGAGAGAGATAATCATGATGCTAGATAATCTTATGTCCTGCAGTAGCTTGGCCCTTCTACTGGCTTCCGGTACAACAGCCTTAGGAGGCAGAAATGGCCGCCCACATTCTTTAGATAAGAAACTTGAGTGCGGGAGACATTTAAGTGACTTGCCTGAAGCTATACCTCAATTAGGTGACAGAACTAGGTTGCTTACCTTTGTCTTCCCATCACAAAATAATACTGTGCCCTTTGTGAGCCAGATAGGCCCAGTTTTATATTTGATTTAATGTTATCACCTAAAGTCACTGAGCTAGAATCATGGAAATCCACCCACTCCCTGGTCACATAGGAGCTACAGGATAGGCTGAGAAAAAGGCAGCTTTTTAAAGTACTGAAGTAGATGGAAGGAGAATCCTGGAGAACACAGGGGAGGATCCAAAGGGAAGAACATTTCCACAGGCCCACTATGTGCTGTCCACATGGCATTTCCCAAGCTACTCCTCATTTCATCGCCCTGGAAGGTATAATCACTGTCCTTATTTTATGGCTAAGGAGGTAGATACCCCAAAATGTTGAAAAAAAATTTCCCAAATATTTTACTTGCAGAAGGGCTCTCTGGACAAGGAGTTCAGGATGTAAAAAGTTTTATTAATTATATGAGAATGCCCCTGTGCTTTTATCATAACAGCATATACAAGTGTTACTTCTTCGATTAAAAGAAAAGCTAGTTGGGGAAGAAAGGAAGGAAGGAAGTGGCTCTTGAGATGGGATTATTGAATACGTAAGACTTTGAAAAATAGAAGAAGGATAAGAGGCATTTTCCGAGGCAAATGTCTGAGCAAGTGCTATGACAGTGAAGTATAAAGCCACTGTGTGAAGGGTGTGAAAGAAAGAACAGAGAAAGACCGAGATGGAGTACGGAGAGAAACAGGGGAAAATAACAGATAGGGGCAGATCATGGAGAGCCTGGCACGTCGTTAAAGAAGGTCAGATTTTCAGAGCAGCTACAAAGAACAAAGATGGAATAATAATGAGGTTTTATCATCTGTATCTTTTCACATTTCAGAAATATTTTCACTAGAATAGTGTACTGCAAATTTCTTACAGTACTTTCCTTTCCTTGGATAACTGCAAGGTTACTTTGGCTGACCAAAGTTATGATTTTCTACACTCTCACCATTATCTTTCTCATCAAATTCACTTTTTTCCTTCCTTGGTGCCATTCTCTGCCTTATTTTTGGTATCCTAACTTTATTCTAAACTTTAACTTTATGTGGATTATGTAATAGCAAAAATGTACTGACCTGCAGCTTTCCTAAGTAGAGTATTACAGTGAAGTGAAATCTTAGAAAATCTTGGCTGGTTCCTTTAGTTTGTAAGTCAATAGCGTAGGACTCAGAGAGGAAAAGGGGTGCTCTAAAGTCACTCAGCAATCAGTTCAGTCTAGTGAGAACAGAAGCAGATTTTAGAAGTTAATCTGCAAAGGCTATACTTCCAGGGATCATATATATAGTTTGTTACTACAGCTTTTCTGATCCTGAAGCAACCCGGAAACTGAAAAAGAGAAGTGCGGTGTTTTCTCCTGAGCATGAAAGGACACTAGGTGCTGCTTTGCTGTGACTACCATTTGTCATTGATGATGGAAAAACAAAACAAAAAAATTCATTTGTAAATTGACTTTGAGGTTTGGCTTAAATTCAAATGATATGCTACTAACTTCCTTCTTTATCAGGCAGTTTTCCCCATTTCCAATCAGTTGTCTTAAAATTGTTTTTCAACATAACCTTTATAATGGTTTAGTCTCATAGGGCTTCATGTTCAAAAAGTACAGTGGATACACAGAGAAAACAAACTCCACTCCACTCCACAGAGAAAACAATATCATAAAAAGGGGCTCGAGTGAAGGGTCCACAGCAATACATAATAAATCTTTCTCCTCCCATCTTGTTCTCTCAATATGCAGCTGTTCATTGCCAACCTCTCCAACATTTCTTTCTCTGCTTTCACAAGTTATTTCACTATTCTTCCTTTTATTGCCTTTTCTCCCAGCTCTTTATGTGACAGATTGTCTTGCGTATTTCAGTAAGAAAGAATTACTCTCTTTAGGAGCAAGAGAATTGATCCAGCAATTTGGGGGTTCTCGTTTTTGTGGGTTGTGGGACTCTATGTCAAGTCTTTTCTAATTCCTACTTATACATCCTGGTAAAATGATGTCACGGGACCTCAGAATCACTCTTCCACATAACAGTGCTCTGCATGTTTGATGAAAACCCATAAGCATGGCGCCACTCTTTTTTCCCCACTTCATACTGACCATGCCTATGATGAAGTCATTTAATCTCACCTTCTTGTGCAGCATATTTTGTGAGAGTCCTGTGCAAAAGCAGTGAAAGAATAGATTATGGCATTACTATTAGTGAATATTAATTAAATATTCAAACGTGAATTGAGCCAGGCATTTTTCTAGGTGCTGGGAATCAAGTAAGTGCTAAAGAAAATACTTGAGAAATTTATCTCAGGGTCAGAAGAAACTGATATTAAATGAATAAATAAACATATAATATGTCAGACAGTGACAAGAAAAAATAAGAGGCCATGGGGTAGAGAGTTGGTGGGAGTTGGCTTAGACTTATATTAGTTCTAGCGCTTGAGGAACATCTATGGAAGATGTAACATTGCAATGGAATCTGTCTAACTCAAAAGAGGCAAGCATGTAGCATACAATGCCAATGCAAACACCCTGAGATAGTAGCAGCTTGGCATGTTCAAGGGACAAGAAGAATACCCCTGTGCTCAGGTGCAGGGATGGAGGAAAAGGGCAGTTATCTATTACCATATGGTGGAAAGGTCAGGAGCATAAGTGTAAAGAGAGGAGATTTCACTGTTAGGAAGGTGCTGTTTGTTCTCCAGAAGCCTATGTGTTCAGCTTGGGATACTTTTGGGAGGCAGAGGAAATTTTAAGATGTGGGGCTTAGTGTGAAGAAGTTGGGACACTGGGGGCATGCCCTAGGAGGGGAATACAGGAACCTGAACCTCCTCTGCTTCCTGTCTGTATTAGTCAGCTTTCCTGTTGCTGAGACATACTACACAACATCCACAAATTAAAGGAGGAAAGGTTTAATATAGCTCATGGTTTCAGGAGATTCAATGTATATTCAAAAGTCTGCAAGGCAGAAACCTCAGGGCAAAAGGGCATAGAGGTCCATCTTCTTAGTTTACAGTGGCCAGGAAGAAGAATGGGGAATCAGTGCCAGACAAAAACATCAAAAGGCCATCGATAGTACCTATGTGTTATGGTTTACATCATCTAGAACATCTCCAAAACTCTCAGGCACTCAGAGGTGGGGCTTTTGCAATGTGATTGGATCATTGGGGTGTTGTCCTCCTCAGCGAAGTCAACCACTAACGAATCAGAAGTGAGTATGCTGCTAGAAGGTGGAGCCTGGTGAAAGGTGGGTCTCTGGGGGGATGACCCAAAAGGCTCTGTCTCCTCCTGTTCCTTCTTTCACTCCCTCAATTCCTCTAAGACCCATGAAGAGCTTTCCTTTGCCAAACCCTTCCTCCTTGTCATTTCTGCCGTGGAGCCAGCCAACCAAGGACTGTAACCGTGAGCCAGAATAAACTTCTCCTTTAAATTCTTGGCACTGGGTATTTTGGCCCAGGGGTGACAGTGACTAAGACACCAAGGCTATGCTTCTGTGATCCACCCAGGCACAACCAGGTGCAGGGTTTACTAATCTTCTAGGACTGAAGAATAAATGAAGTTGACATATCAGGATCCATGACCACAATCAACTACTTGTCAACTTTACACTCAAACACATCTCCTTAAACCATACTTAATCTCCAAATACACACAGTAACAACTGAATAATTCCACCTAACATAATAATATTTTGTGTATAAGTGAAAGTGCAATAATCCCTTGCCAAAGTCTACAGTTTTACCGTTTCTCAAAAGTCTCAAGGAAAACTCAGCTATGAACTTCTATAAAAATTTTTAAAAGTTACATAATCCCAACATAAAATGGCACAGGTTACTGCTCTAAAAGAAAAATAGAGGAATTGGAAAGAATCTGACCAAAGCAAGAACAAAACCCAGCAGGATAAACATGAAGTCTTTAGCTCCATATCTGGCACCTGAGGCACATGGTGGTAAATCATAAGTTCCTGAGGGCCTGGGCGGCTCCACCCTATGGCCTTGCTGGTTACAGCTCATACGGCCTCTTTGTTCATCTGGCTCCCTCTTGGGCTGCAGCTTTCTTCAGCAGACCTTCCATATTCCCGGCATCTCTGACTTCCTGGGGTCTCCACAGAACTTTTGACTTTAATCAGACAGCTTTATACACTGACCTGGATAGGTGGATATAGCTAGGTAGAGAGATGGTTAAATGGATATACATAAATATATGTGTATATGTATACGAATAGCTATATAAATATATATAACTATATAAAGACAGAGATGATTGGGAGATATAGAGGTGACAAAAAAAGTAAAAGGTACAGAAGGAAACAAAGGTAGAGATATACTTCTAGGTGGTATGTATGAAATTTTCAGTGTTATTTAATTTTCACAAGAGAGATAGAAAAGTCTCAAGAAATAAAACAGCTTTTAAAATTTTGTACAGTTTTTAATCCATTAAGTAAGTGCATTTAATTTTTCTAATTGCTTGTAATTTTTTTTTTTCAGCTCAAATCAGAGTCCAGGAACAATATGTTGGTGGAGATTACCACTCAGGAGGAGTAGCTCTTGACACCCAGGGTATCGGAGCATAGAACCTGACTTGAAATTGGAACCAGGCAAAAAACAAGGCCATCTGTTCTATCTAGTTCCACTTGGCACATTCTATTCTCACCAACAAGGGTAAAAGCTACAGGAATAGATTCTACCATCAGAAGCTCTGTGAGACCAGTGAGAAGCTTTGTCGGGGACCAGCTGCCAGGAATACACACAAAATAATTGCAGAGCAGAGAGGTGACACAGGAAAAGGATTGATAGGAGCATGCTCAAGAATGACAGAAGAGGCAAAAACCCCAAACAATTACAGAGAACCTGCAGAAGACACACCGATCACCCTGAAGACCAGGAAGGTGATATGAGAGTGTAAGGTTCTCAGGACTGATATTTACATGACTTCCCAGAGAATTCCTGCAAGGTCCTTCGATCTCAGCCAGGCCAAGAACCTGTGTCGATTTCACTTAAGCGAAGGCCCCCCTCGTCACTGAACATGTGTTTTGTAAATCTTTCATCTGCTATACATCAAACCCATATTTTTAACATGACCAGCAGGTCTCCAGAGGAGGTTGATTCATAGCCAAGTGAAAAGAGCAAAGCAGTTTGGGCAATCTGGGAGAATAAAGAAGAAGATTACGGCCAGAAAAGCTTTTCTAGTTACCGGATTTTTTTTCTTTTAGGTGTTTTTTCTGTTGTTTTGTTTTGTTTCGTTGGTTAGTTGTGGGAGTCGAACACAGGACCTTTGCACCGAGCTACATCCCCAGTCCTAGTTCTCATGTTTTGTTTTGTTTTTTTATTTTGAGCCAGGTTCTCATAAGTTGCTAAATTTCCTAAGCTGGGCTGTAACTTGTGATCTTCCTACCTCAGCCTCCCAGAGTAATGGACTGCATTGCCACCCCTAGCTTCTTTCAATTTTGTCTTCTTAAAGTAATGATCATGTTTGATACCTAATGAGGCAGTTTTCTGATAAATAGCCCATGTACTGAGAAATGATAGATCAGGAAAATAGGTTATTGTTCATCCATGGAAGGTTTCACACACTGGAAACACTGTTCTGTCAGGGTCTGTCCCTCACTGTGGCACACACAGACCCTCAACCACAGCCACAGTTACTGTAAGTCTTGCAGTTTTTCACTGTTCCACACATTAACTATGCAGGTTCAACTACCTCATTTAACCCCCTTTTGCTTTGCACTGTACATTCCTAAGAAAGGCAGGAGTGACAATCAAAGGAAGGAGATGAGAGGAGAGGAAAGCCAGAGTGCTTTGCCTTTACAACAGTTGGTTTTGCTTATCTTAATCTCTTTTTATTGTTATCTCTTTGCAATGCATAATCTTGTGGGGCAGTTAATGCATATAAATAAGGCATCTTAATTATTTTCCATCCCCTTCCCTTCTCTTCCCTTCCCTCCATCTCTTATTCCCCTTTTCCTTTCTGCAAAAGATCTGGATCCCTGTTTCCTATTATCTCTCTCTCATTTTGCTCTTTATTTATAATTTGAGTTTTTCATATAAAAAAAACTATGCAGTACTTCACCTTGTATGTCTGATTTATTTCACTTAACATTATGGTCTCAAGGCGCATCTGTTTTCCTACAAATGCCTCAGATTAATTTTAGTCTCTAAAATGTTGTCTCAAAAAAACTGAATTGAATATTTCCTCTAATCCAAGATGAGGAAAACTGTGACCAGTGCAGCTTTTCTATGTTCAAAGCCATCGCTGCTAATTCCATCCAGCATTTCTCCTACTTCTCAACAAAGCCTCAGGTCTACAGGCAGCAACTCTAGAACTGATAAAGAAATGAGTTTTACTACTGCTGCAGCCGCTATGGTCAAGCTTTCCCCTTGATTCTTCTGCTTATTTCTTGTGCTTATTTCCTCTCATTTTCTCCATATGATATGTACGTATAGTTCAGACAGATTTTATTTGCATAGAACACACACATGGTGAAAGAGCTTTTACTTGCATAGAACACATGCCAAAGAGATTTTATTTGCATAGAACACATATATGGTAAAAAGGAAACCGAACTTTGCTCATGGATTATTGATTCTCACTGAAAGTCTGGGAATTTATGTTTTCCTATTAAACAGCTTTCCTGAGACTTCCTATAAATCTTTAAAGTTACAGTATATCAGAAAAAAAGAAATTTTAACCTTTTTTTCTATGTACCTCCTTCCCAGGTCTCTTTTAAAGAGAGGAAGAAAATTATTAATATAAAAGTATATTAAATATTAAGAATTAGTTGTGCCATGAATATTAAGAGTAAGGCCACTACGTTATAAACCCTTAACCCATCTCCTGCTCCTCTCTGCATGCCTTACACTGCATACATGGAGCTTGGCAGTAAGTCAAAGCAGCCTTTGCCCCTTGGCAGGATTTGTCAATTGCCTCTCTTAGTCTCAGACTCCGTGAAGCACTCACAAGCTGAGTAAGAGTTTTCCCTAGATCCCTACCATTACTTTCTGTTTAAATATAAAATCAGCTGATGTTGCCCTTGGTTAACATCTCATTTACTTTTACTTTTTTCTTGGTGACATAAATATTTTGAGCACCCACTACATGCAGAAATCACTACAGTCAGTAGACATCTGGCGGTGCACGCAGAAATAGATACTACATTATAGTAAATAAATAAAACCTAGAGTTCATCAGATGACATTACACATTTTGGAAGAAAATAACTCAGCAAGTGCAGCAGGGGGTGGTGGGAAGTGAAGAAGATGTGCTCTGCTTTACACAGCCCTGGCCAGGGAAGCTCTCATGGAGAGATTGAACATCTAGCAACGCCCAAGGGAAGTGGAGCTCCAGTCATGTGACTACCAGGGAGAAGTCTACTCCAACTGTGGAAAGAAGAAAGGCAAAGTATAGGAGCTGCCTGAGCATCTATGAATGACAAAGAAGCCAAAGTGTCCGAGACAGACTGAGCAGAGGGGAGAGTGATAGAGGATAAAGTCCGAGTTATGAGATGGATGTCAGAAAATTGCACAGGCCCTCAGGTGTCATTGTCATAGCTTTGTCCAGAGCTTGTCATACCGATCACAGTATATATCAAGATATTATCAACAACACCTTAAAGCTATTCTCTTTCACTCCCCAACTCTCAAAGACACATAAATGCATGTTCTCATGGCCAGTAAAGGATGGGCTTGGTGGGAGGAATCAGAGACAAACAACCCCTGTTTAAATTACCAGATCTTCCTTGATTGCTGTGTATTCTGGGAAAGTCATATAATTCTTTAAGACTTTAATTTTCTCATCTACAAATGAGAGTAATACTAGCATTTTTTTCCTACTTCTTAAAGTGTAAGAATAAAGTGAGGTCATACCTTCCTCACTTAAGTGTTTAATTAATTCTTAACCAGAATGTAAAGCAATCTAAACATCCACACATGTATTCATCTACCATAGCCCACCAGCCCTTCCTCTCCTCTTTCCCACCGTGACTGGGTTATGGATCACTGTTACTGCCACCTAGACTTTCTGAATAAGATTTTGAAAACAACATTCAAGAAGTTACATTTTAACCTACTCTAGATTCTGAATCAAACCAGCATTTAGATTATTGAACTAGCACACAAACCAAGATACAAGAGGATTTCAGTGACAACACTGGAAATTGCAACTATATTTGTAAGTATGTACAGTTTAGCATTTAACAAGATTTTGGATTTTTTAGATGCTAGTTTGATGAGGTTATAGTCAGAGTTTTAGTAGCACATGAATCATGACGTGATGGTGCCCATTTTCCATGTTCCCCTGTTGTCTCACATCTCCATGAGAACTATAGTAGCTCCTCCCTTACCTTCAGGGGATGTATTCCAATACTCTCAGTGGATACATAAAACTGTGGAGACTTCCAAACCCTATATAATGTTTTTTTCCTACATGTACATATCCAGAACAGAGTTCAATTTATAAATTAGGCACAGAAAGAGATCAATAATGAGAAACAAGAATAAAATAAAACAATTACAACAATATACTATAATGAAAGTTATTGGTGACTTAGGAATTGCTTATTTATGGAATTTTCATTTTAATATTTTAGATTATATTTGACTGAAGGTAACTGGGACCATGAAAAACAAAACTGAGTGTAATGGAAAGCTACTGAACAAATACTAAATGGTATTTTAAATAAAATGTGAAATGTCTTGGTGCACAATGATGGTTTGATTTACCTGATTAGATTCAAGTACTAACATTTAACTCAAATTTTGACATCTCAATTTGTTTCTTCTATAGACATTGCAAATATAACATGTATAAAGCCAAACTCTCTACCTTTCCTTCAAATCTGCTCCTTCATTACTTTTTCCATATAGGGAAAAGCATATCTATCCTTCTAGCAGTTCAGAGTAAAAGGCTTGGAATTATCAGTTTCTTTCCATTTTTCTCATGATCCATTTGGTAGAACTTGTGGCTTCTGTCTTCAGAACATATTCAAGATATGACACCTTAACACACTGCACACCTGCCACCATCTTGAACAGAACCATCATCATCCCTGCGAAGTTGTTGCAAGAGTCACCTTTCTGCTTCCTTTGCTTCTGTCCTCTCACTCCAGTCATGTAAAGAAAACTCAATGAATATTTGTGGAGAGGACGAAGTGAAAAAAGAAAGGAGGGAGGTGGAGAAGGAAAGACAGAAAAAACAAAAAGTTAATTGAAGTTCTTAGCATATCACTTGATGCATAGAAATATTGAAAACACTAGTGGTATTATCATTAAATTAGTATTTAAAACCCACTCTAAAGCAGGCAATACGTTAAATTAGATTTCTCAGCCTTGTGGTAGGACATATCCCTCTCAATCACTATGTGTGTGAACTAAAATGTTAGGGAGGGAACCCATAACGGA
Source organism: Chinchilla lanigera (assembly GCF_000276665.1). NCBI lineage: Eukaryota > Metazoa > Chordata > Mammalia > Rodentia > Chinchillidae > Chinchilla > Chinchilla lanigera. The sequence continues at coordinate 14,832,256 of NW_004955408.1, read as the reverse complement.
ATTTCTCAATCACTCCTAGGGCTTGTTGAATTCAAGACCTACAACCACCTTTTTAATATCTTCAGAAAATAGACACTTTACCAAAATCTGCTCCCTACATGCAACCTATTCTCCCAGCATATTCCAGGCCAAGTGACCAAACAGATGGACTCTGCATTGCACCTGGGAGTGCAGCCAGTGCTAGCTGTGCTGGCTGCCCTGGAGAATCTCACAGAAACCAGGTGGAGTATATGAACTACAAAAAGAGAATAAAGTCCTAAGTCCCACTCCCCAATTTGAGTCACTCAGGTTATTGGTTTTAAATGCATCTTGTCTTTCTTTTTTCACTTAATGTTTGTTCTTTTCCATCTGGGATGATAAGACATCATCTAGCACTTTGCCAACTTTGTCATCACTGTTGTCTGTCTGGCAGAGGACAGTTGGTTTAGGAAAGACATACAGCATCTCCAGAGACACACACACACACACACACACACACACACACACACACACCCCTTCTATTTTGCAGGGTTGCAGGCATTGGTGAGGGACCAAAAGGAAAGATTGTGTGTTGAAAGAAATTTTGAGATTCTCCCATTCCTTCATCAGCTGAAATTAGTAACTAGGAAGATATGTCCTTCAAGTGAGACTGGAGACACTGTCTCCAAAGCAGAACCATGGTCTGTGACAGGAAGAACTTTTGAGTATCTGTAATGAGTTTTCAAGATGATTTCACAAAGTGGTTTGCCCTTCTTTTAAAACATCCATTTTATGGACAGACTTGGAGCCTGTCAGTATAAATGTCAGGCCACTTTCAGTCTTCTTTAGCTTTGGCAAAATAAATGTTGAAATTAAGTTCACTTCAGCAAATACAGTACAGAAAAATCTATATGGTAGGCTTGGTGTTAATGTGGTATAATAGACACTTGCCTCCTGGAACCCACAGGCCAGTGGCAAACAGTCAGAGAAATAATTCATTACAACTTCATGTCATAAAAATATTGGTTACTTTTCTCATTGTTGATACAAAATTCCCAACACCCAAAGTTAAAGGAAGAATGGGTTATTATTCTCAAAGTCCACAGAGGTTTCAGTCCATAGTCAACTGGCTCCAAGGCAAGATGGCTTGGCAGAGGGGCATAGCAGAGGACAAACAGTTCATGGCAAAACAGAAGGCACCAAGCCACAAGAAAGTGACAAGGTACAACCAGTGACCGTCTTTCTGTCCCTTATATTGTTAACATCCTTTATCCTAACATCACACAGTGGATCAATCCCAGCATCGCATCCTTGATCCCAGTATCACATAGCCTAGATCCAGCCGACTTCAAAAAACACAACTTATGACTGGATGAGCTTTGGTGGGACATCTAGATACAAGCCACACAGCTATTTATATTATACTGTAGAGTATACTTTGAGCCCAGAGATATGTATCTAGTCCAGACTTGGGTGGACAAGAAAGCCTAGCAGAGGAAGTGGTATTTTAAAGTTGAAACCTACATTATGAGTTAAACGTACCTGAGGGAACTCCAGACCAGGAGTCAATGAACCTGTTATCAATCTTGGAACCATAAGCAAGTCATCTGAAATCAAAGAACATCAGTCTCTTCATCGTGGAATTGGGACAACAATACTTAGTACAGCCATTTCACGTGAGCAAGTAAGAGACATATGTGTAAGTGATTGGTAAATTGTAAGGCATTTTATAAAGCATAAGACAAGGTATTACACGAGGTGTGCCATTAGTTCTCCAGCCACCCAGTCTGTATGTGCTTGGACTGGAGCCAGAAGCTTTGGTTTCACATTTCCTTGCCGTCATTTATCTCTGAGTATTCTTGGGATAACCAAGCTCCATAAATATAAGCCAAAATTTATTGCTACATTAACTCTGCTATATTCAGTCTCATCATCTGCTACAACCCAAGCTCTGACTCATAAGGTTTTCCCTACTCTCTTTTAGTGTAGGAAACAAAGAAGCATAATCCATGGACGCTTCTATAATTTGTGATTTTTCAGCAGACATAGGAATAAAATGTTAATACTGCATGTACAAAGTTGAGTAGATTACAAACTAAAACAGGGTTCTCTTCCAAACCAAATATGAGGAACAAGCCTTTTCACGGTAATATAGCAATATTTATCTCCCTGTGTCATTATTCATAAATCATAATAGTACTTTTAACTATCAGGCAGCCTGTTTCACCTGTCATGCTTGGAGGAAAATCAAAGATCTTTTCTTTTAAAGCAAGATGTAATTGGTTCAGTTAAAAGCATAACAGTGATTATCTTTAATTGTCATCTGGAATTACCGAAGAGATAGCAAACCAAACTGGAGAAACCCTGGTTCAGGTGCCTAGAAAGAGCAGTGTCACTGGCTAACCTAGATAAAATAAAACATTCAAACTAAAGAGTGAGTTGGGAAGGCAAAAAATCACCATGAAGAGAATAAGAATGACCAGTAAGTATTTTTTGTTTGTTTGTTTGTTTCTGGTATCAGGAATCGAACTCACAACTTTCCCCTTGCCAGGCAGGCGCTGTGCCGCTGAGCTAAATCCCCAGCCCCATGACAAGGAAGTATTAATCCATGCTTTTATCCATTTCTAACTTGTCCTAATTTGAGAGAACCAAATACTGTTTCTTAGAGACAGGCTTTCCCAGAGAAACTTTGATCTTTTCCAAATACACAGTCAACCTCCCCACTGAAAACAACCACTAGATTTGTAGGATTTGCCCAAACAAGCAATTTTTTAAATTAAAGTTAAAGCAGTGGGTTGAGATAGAAACTGATGAAGGGACTTTTTTTTCAGGATATTTTTTCATTCATTAAAATTCAGCTAAGGAGTTCCAGATTTTTACTGAACTCTTTTGGGGAAAAAATGTAGCGAAGCAACCAAAAACCTGAATTTTGGTGTGATTTGGTTAACTTAACCGTATTTACACTGTTTGCATTTGTGGCTAATACAGAAAAGATCCATTTCCTGTCCTGCCAATGGGTTGAATCTGAGGCACCCGCAGTCACTTGAGGAACCAGGAAAAGATGGAAACAGCAAGAGCTTCTTATTCCAGAGTGTCAGCCAATAAGAGTTAGTGATGGGATACATAGAGAAGTGAGCTAAGGATGCTTTCACATTCAAAAGACTATTTCTCCTGTCATAACTGTGACAGGGGCATGGTCTGTGCCCAATCCAAAAGATGATTTAAGGACAATTAACCACTCAGTTACTTTTCCTGTGAAGGAAGGATCTCCCTCACCACCACCACCACCACACGTACTTTAAGGTGGAATCAGAGAAGTGACACAGAGATGCTTCCAAAACAAACAGTTGATGCCACTAGCTATTGAACACTACTTCCCCTTTTTGGCCCTTACTTCTCTTTAACACTCCCCTATGATACAGACTACATTTAACTTTCCTGTTTTGCATCATTTAGCTGTGTGTTCTCCATTTTTATGGAATGGATTCAACCAAGACTGACAGCAGGGATAGCACTTCTTTCTTCCCTTACCTTTCAAAGTGAGCCCTTGAACACTGTAAGTATTCACAAAGTATCTGATGAAAAGAAAACAGATAGATGAAATTAGATTTTCAAGGAGTCACAGTAATTTTTCCAAATCAATTCTCTGGCTGTACAAATGGAGAAAGAAATACAATTTTACCTAAGTATCCACATAGCTACCTTTTCATGTATTCTTTCCACAAAGCTCTTTGTCTGCTTTCTTCCCTGTGGGCATGTTATATGTCCCAAGTGTCCACATACCAAAACTTACCTGTATTTTTTTATGTAAGTAGTTATATTTTCAACAGTTACATTTTATGTAATAGCTATATTTTCAAATTTCCAAGGTAAAAACTGGCTTCTACTAAACTAGCTCATGATCCAATAATCAATGTGTTAGCCTAGTTGTGATAGTTCTGTCTTATGGGAGGGTCCTGGAGACAGTATACTTCTATGCAATTATTATATGTCTGATTCTAAACTAATTGGCCAATGGGAAGACAACCCACAGTAGAAAAACTCTCTAGTACAATTCAAATCTCTCAGGCTGCAAACCGTGCTAAGATTGAGTTAGGAATAAGTATCCATACAATAAATATGAAAAAAAAAAAGATTAAAGAAAACATTAATCATTTGATTTCAAAAAGCCAAGCGCAGGCAACCAGTGCCAAAAGCTCCATAAATGAACAGCTGCTTGAGATGAGTCTGTATCTTGTGTATTTAAGTACATTAATCTTAGAAATATGGACAAGAAGTCAGTGAAGCTGAATATTTATTTATTCTTTGAGAGCCTAGATCTTCATAATGCACTTCCCCACTTGATTTGCCTACATCTGTCATTTTGCTGCAGGTTGCCAGAATCCCAAGATATGAATATCATTAAAATTTAAACAGGCTGTTTTGGCTAAAGAGAAAATCCAAAAGAGGGAAATAGGGTTAAAAAAATTTTTTTAAAGCTGCTATATACTGGGTATAGAAAGAGTTGATTATGGCAAACACGATTCTAGGTAGGAAAAACTGAAAAAAGACAGCTTAAAGTTTTATTCCATCTTTGGTTTCCCCAGGAGGAATACTAGGTAGCTGTCTTTGTTACTTTTTTTCTCATTGCTGAGAAGGAACACCTGACACCCAAAATTAAAAGAAGGAAAGGTTTATTTGGCTCAACTTGTAGAAGTTTCAGCCCAAGGTCAGCTGGCTCCAAGGCAGCGTGGCGTGGCAGAGGGTCATCACAGAAGAGAAATAGTCCATGGCAAGCAGGAAAGTGAGAGTCCATTAGCTTTATGTTCCTTATATTTTATCCAGGCTACACACCCTATGGTGGGTATAGCATTCACACCCTTAATCCTAGTCAGAACTATGCCAAACCAATCAGTGGACTGATTTAGTAATCAATCATTTACCTTTGATCTTAGCACCATGCACTCTAGATCCAGCCACCTCTGAAAAGCTTCCATTATGACTGCATCAGGCTTTAGGGGGACATCTAGACACAAGCCACAACATCACTTACCACAGAAAAAAAAAAAGAATAGTAAAATAGTAACAAAACATAGTGGAAAAATCCTATGTTCAAATATGGCTCTGCCATTAAGAAGTTTTAATGAGGAAAAGACACATTACTTTTGGATGCCCAAATTGTTTTAGATGAAAAATGAAGGTGTTGGGCCTAGTAGTCTCCAGTGTCCCTTAGGAAAAATAATCTGATACCCAACGAGTTCAGAAACTACTTAGGGTTCTTTGAACCTACCAGCTCTATGATTAAATTTCTTGTTGTACTCATTTTCCTCCTGCGTGGTCTCAGGGTGCTCACCAATAGATTAGGCAGAGGACTCAGATTCTAGGGCCTTGAGGGTAAAACACGTTCAGTCACCTTCTCATCATTAATTCCATTCTATATTTTGGTTTAGAGTGCACACGTCAGATTGAGAAAAAACTACACTCCCCAAGCTGTACTGCTGAACTGTTAAATATTGCATATTATCCGCACATGAAGTTTTCTAAAGGAATCTGTACACAGATAGACCCCACGAAAACCAACTACAGTGAAGTGCTATGCTTATATCTTTCAGATAGGACTAGATTTCTAGTTGAGAGGGAGTTCAAACAGACTCTGACCTTTTGGAATGGTGAGAATGATACTGCACTTTGACAAACCTTGCATTTGGCAAAGTATTCTGTCTGTCCCCGTCACTCATTCTTTCTACAAGGATCTATTCAGTAAATAGTAAGTACAATAAGCTGTGCTAGGCACTTGAAAGACATAAATGGATAAACTTAGTCTTTACCCCAATGAAGCTTACACTTCAGGAGGGTATTATAAGAGTTCTCTTGGTAAAATCCTGGAGTTGGATGTCAAGCTAGCCTACCCTTAATAACACTTGAAAGTGGAAAAGTGACTCTCTTGTCCCTCTTTAGGAAAGAATGACATTTCTTTTCAATATTCCTCATCTAGAACCACTGAGCACACCACACTTACCAGGTACCTTTTAACAGGCCATCAGAAGTGAACCCCAATTGTATCTAATCTGAGAAGAGAGGGATAGAATTCTCCTTTCTCCATCCTGAACACACAGCTGCACTAATGATGCATAATATCTGTATTCATCATAAAGCGATGATAATAATGACGGTTGTCAACAAAGATGATGAGGATTCCAAGATTTTGAATGCCTGCACCAAAGTCTACATTCCACATCCATCTTGGTTTGATTCCATTAAAAGTAGAGCTACTCTGGGGCATGGTAACAAGGCCTCGATCTCACCAGACTTTCTGTGGTATATTCTGGACATGTTGTTCTTCTGCTGAGAAAACTCTTCCCTCTTTCTTCCCTCTTCATTCTTTCCCAGTTTCTTCTTGCCCGCCGTACCTGCTGGTGCTTTACAGACTTCAGGTACTGGCTTGTACATCACCTCTTTCTGAAAGCTTTCCTAAACTCACAAGCTCTTTAATGTGGTTCCACAACATCTTGTCTTTGCTTGTCATATTCAAATTTCCTACCAACTTCTTAGTTCATCTTGCCATATTCAAATTATCTCTAATTTGTCTGGACTCTGAATTAAAAATGATCAGGTTTAATAGATGAGTGAATGAATGAAATTTCCTACTTTGCTCAGATAAAATGAGCATACGTAGCCACCTTACCTCCATTAGAAGAAAACACAGCTCTGGGTTCAAATGTATGTGCATTCTCAATCAGTATTCTTTACTGAACTTAATTTGGTTACTTCCAGTCCAGAAAATCTGACTCACTTTTGTTAAGGGAACAGAATAAAGAAAACACATAGCTTTTAGGGATGGTTTGGCAGGTGTGAGGGCAGACAGTGCCATAATAATCAGGTTCCTTTCAGCCTGTAAAATTTTCTGAGTCCCTCCAAGCTAATTGTGGATAGTACATTCAGGCACCTGACCAAATCTCAAGGTCTTGTGGGTCCTAAAGATGATTCTATTAATGATGCAAAGAGAGATAAAGACCGTGTTATTTCCTTCCTTAAAACTCTCTCAGGAAAAGTCTTTGTGCAGCCCAATAAAGCAAAGACAGAACCTGGAGAATCTGTAATAGAATGAGGAAGAATGTCAACGTTATTGTTTAAAAGAACTTGAATTAAGCCCCAGGTCTGCCTCTTATCAGCTATATGAGTTTACACTAGTTATTTACCTTTTATGAGCCTCACCCTCCTCTACTGGAAAATGAAAATCATGTTCCAGCTTGTTGGGTTAAATGAGATAATGAACACAAGGAGTGTAATAAGCTTCTTGCTGTTTGCTTTTCTCAAATCCATTCTTGGGATTTAATATAGTCCAATTTTAAAATATACACAGTAACACGTAGACCCAAGTGGAGAAGTAGGGGTGAAAAAGTGATAGATTACTGCGCTTAAAGAGCAAATAACTATTTTAAATCAGCACCTCTCAACCCTGAGCATGAATTAGACTCATCTGCAGCACTTGTTATAAATAGATGGGCTCAGCCCCCAGAAATTTTTATTCCCTGAGAATAGTGAGGGATACGGAGTTTCAAGTCCAACAACCTCCCAGGTAGTAGGAATCTTTTCATCCTCGCACCATAATCCCAATAGTCAAGTACCCAGCACCTAGAACACTCCTAGGTACACAGTGAATGCTTGGCATGAATGAATACTACTTTAAAGTCTACTAAGTCTACTAAGACAGCCCAGTCAGAAAAATTCAAATCATTTTCAGGGGCAGATGCTACATGCTGCAGAGAATCACTATTGCCAATGAGCTCATTACTCATTAAAGTGCGTTCTTCCCCTTTAAATTAAAAGTGCATTTCCCTTCTATTATTTAACCTTAGTTCTGAGGATATTCCAGTATTTCATATTTTTAAAGTAATTCTTCCTTTCCAAAATGTGAGGCAATATACGGCATTGAGTAAAGAATCAGAGAGCAGAAATGAAAAGAGTCTGCTTTGTGACTTCCTTTAGGCACTATGATTTTATTCAAGAAGTAAGACGTCTGTTTCTGCTTCTGTCTCTCTTTTCTTTGTAAAGACACAATGAAGGGAAGGGCTAGAGGGGAGAGGACAGTTCCTGAAAGAGGAATTGAGGAGGTAAATAAAAAAATTTCCCTCCAAGTGTGGTGGTGCATGCTTGTAATCTCAGCGCTCTAAGAAATAAGGCAGAAGGATTGCAGGGTCCATCACAGCCTGGGTAGGTTAGTAACTTTCAATCCCCAGTACCGCCAAAGATAATTACATTACCCAGAAGTTTGGTTAGGCATCATTTTAAAGACCAGTTCACTTTTAAAAAGACCTTTTTACTAGCACCATCTACACAGGAAGAGGTTAAGAATTAGATTAACTGTTCAACCCTGTTTCTTTCTGTTGTAGTTTGGGGTTTTTATGAGAGGAATGATATAATACAAGACACATATTTTATAAAATCATTTATAATAGTTACCCAAAGAATCGTATACAAGAGAGTGTGGGAAATCTGTCCACACACTGAAGACCAAAGAATCCAGCTGAGGGCCTGGATCCCGTGGAAATGTCCTGCATGAATCCAGCTGAAGACCTAGAGCCTATAACAGAGCCTCCTGTGAGTCCAACTGGAAGCCTAGAGCCCACTACAATGTCTCATGCAGGACTATTTTATGGATCTGCACTGGGAAGACCCAAAGGTCAGTGGTGGAAGCCAGAAAGTCTGTGCCAGTGAGATGAAGAAGCTGTGCTAGCAGGCTGAGTGATCTACTCTGGAACCAGGAAGCAACGCTCAAAGTAAGAACCAGAGCACCCCTGAAAAGTATCAGCCATCTTCAGCAACAGTGAGGTCCTCCATGATGAGGAAAGCTAAGTCCCCATCAGGAAAGCCAATGCCACAAGTTTCTCCAGGAGACTGAGCAGTGTACCATCTTCCCCTCCAGAGCCAAGAAGTGATGCTCAAAGTGAGGACCAGAGTTCCTCTGAAGTGAACCAAAGCCATTCTCAGTGACAGTAAGGTCCCAAGCTCCTTTGAGGAAGAGAACAAGTGAATTCATCAGGAAAAGCAGCATGACAAGCTCCTCCAGAACAACCAACAGCTCCCTAACAGCTTCCTAAGCTTCTACCAGCTCCCACAGCCTCTCTACTTCTTCTCCCATTCTGCCTCTTATGCTGCTGGCAACAATCCTCAGGTGGGCCTCCCACACCCAGTACCCCACAACCAGCACCAGGCTGGTTTAGTTCAGCTCGGTGTTACAAGTTGACCACCAGTTGTCAATCCACCAAGCTTTCTAACCAAGAAAAGTTGATGGTTGTCCTCTTTAAAGTACTTAAAAACAAGTACTACCATTTGGACCCCTGAACTCCACCTGAACAATGAACAAGAATTCACAGAGTTACCATATATCTCAGATATCCCCAGGGCTCAAGGCCTTGTTCGTTAGGAAGCTTATCCTCACTTTCTTCCCAGGACTCCTGAATAACTGAATATTGAATCAAATTTATCTTTTCATAACTTATTGGCAGCTCACTCTGTGAAAAACATCACTTTGGGCCCTGGGGGTACCAGAGGAAATTCATTTTCATAGACCTAGTGGTAGAGGCACTGTATCCTGACACACAAAGTTTAAGAAGATGATACGCTTTCACACTCTCCCCAGAATTTCCTGAAGCCCCTTGCTAGCTGTGATGGTTAATTTTGATCATCAATGTGATTGGCTCAACTTAGTAGTAAAGCACACTTCTGGGCATGTCAGGGTGGGCCATGGAGGTGTGTTCTTGGGAATTGGCTCCCTCCCTCTCCAGAGCTTTCCCCCCGTCTGTGCTCAGCTTCCTGACTGCTGTGAAGTTAGCAACTTTGCTCCACCGTGTCCTTTACCATGGCCTTGGAGCCAGCCCAGCATGGAATGAATCTTCTGAAACTGTAAGCTAAGATAAAACCCTCCTTCTCTAAACTATGCATGTCAGATATTTTCCTGCAGCCATGCAAAAGCTGGCCAATGCATACATTGCAACACACAAGTTATGTGGGATGAGTTCAAATGCAGCTCCCAGGCTCCACCCTCAGAGTTCAGTAGGTCTGGGATAAAGCCAGGAATCCAAATGTTTCACAAGTTCTTCCTAACATAGGTGGTCTTCATACCACACTCCGCAAACACTGCTCTATGAAAAGACATAATTCTTTGCGGATAGATTTGTGATGCAGTCTTCTAAATTGAAGTCAGCCAGATTATATTTTCTTCCATTTTAATAAAGAAGTTATTCAAAATTAAATCTTTGTGCTTAACTCTCCTCCTCCAGTATTTCAAAGACCCACAGGGAGCTGTTTTAATTAAGTAATTCATAGAGAGAACACCTGTCAAGTATACCTTGGCTTTATTTGGAAAACAATGATTAAAAACCAAAATCCCACTGTTCCTGAAAGGAGATGGGCATCTACTTGTGCAGAGGCATTGAAATATTTGCGAAATGAAGGTGGGAAGTGAGACTACCTCAGACTGCCTGTACATTCAAGTACCACATGATAATACTGGTGCATCCTGGGATGGCAAATTGGTGTCCTAGTCACTAAAAGTGGTTGTGTGGAGCAATGGGACAAGGATGATCCTAAAATCACTTTTAAGGAATGTAGAAGACACAGTGCGATGGGACAAATGCTTCACAGGTTTCAGTCCATGCTTCTTCAAGGCAAAAACACGAGTGACCCACAGAACACAGGAAACAGGGTTTTGGGACAATGTCAAGATAGAAATTATCATATGCCCACTCTATTTGTCGTCTTCAAGCACTTTGACAGACTTAAGCACTTCATTCACTATCCCAAAAAGCAAGGCCGCATCAACAAGAATTGCCATTGACACAGTCACATGCTCTGTTAATGGTCTTTTTGTGCCCTAAGGCATTTAACCCTTCCCATAACATGAGAAAAGAGGAGAATGAAGGTACGATTTACTTGCTAAGTAAGCATGATTAGATATTAGCACAATTTACAGCAGAAGGTAAACCTCCTCAAATCCTGTTTTAGTTACTTTTCTTGTTGTTGAGAAAAATACCTATGCTCAAAGGAGTGAGGTTTTATTTTGGTCCACAGTGTGTAGAACTTTCAGTCCATAATCAGCTAGCACCAAGGCAGGGTGACATAGTAAAAGGGTATCATAGAGGAGAAACAGTCCCTGGTGGCAGAAGGCAGCAAAAGCAGCAAGCAGCAAGTAATAAGCAGCAGAAAGAGAAACCTTCTTTCCATCCATTGTATTTTACCTAGGCTACCCACCCATAGGCCAGGTAGCACTCACACCCGGGGTGGGACATCCTTAATCTTAGCATTACACCATGAATCAACCCCAGCATAACATCCTTGAATCTAGCATCACACACTCTACATCCAACCACTTCTGAAAAATGCCTATGAATAAATTAAGCTTTGAGGGGACATCTAGATACAAGCCACAACAAATCCTTAACAAAAAATAACTGGAAAACATGCCATGTTTCAAATGTACAAAAGTTCTTTGATTCTGGTTAGATTCAAAAAAAGAAAATATCAAACAATAAATCGGGCTTCTATTAAATCAGAATTCTCTACATTGCTAAGCTATATTCTGAAAGTTGAAAGTTGTACAGTCTTAGAAAGAGACTCTAAGTGTCCACAGTAACATTTGATCCATAATCTTTTATTAATGAAGAGCCATGTACAAGTCTCCACAACTGAGTCATTCATCAGTTTAGAAATTAACCATTCATTGTGCTGTTAGGCTTTTGCTTAACATTCATTCACAAATATTTATAGGTTATAACATCTACAGCACACAGGCAAATGTTCTATAGTGATAGGAGGGTAGCCTCTATATATAGGAAGATAAAAGGCAAGTAAACCATATCATCCCACCATATATGTGGTCCCAACTGTCCACATCCTCACCAACTTCTTAGAAAATAAAGAATGTATCGTAGAGGAGAAATAGTCATATTTTGCTGAAGAGGAACTAGGAGTGCCTTCTAAGCACCAATGTCAAAGGTCCAGATTCTGTGAGTCTTTTTCTGATAAATACACAAGGGATTATTTATGATTAAGATCTGACATAAGTTTTCAAACAAATGCAAAATAAAAATAAGCAACATTTTCCACTGAAAACATTGGCAATATAAAATAATTATAACTTAAATTTACAAATCATTCTCTAGAATAGTGCAGAATCGGCTATGACTTTTCTGGAAGGACGACTAGAAATATAGCCTTAATATTTGCCATGTCCTTTTAAAATGAAAATACTCTTTCTAATATAGATGTGAGCAAATAAAAAGAACTTTGTTGGATAAATTTTACAAAATGGAAATAAGTTTAAAACCTGGATGACCAGTACCAAAAAAATTAAATTTTGGCACATTCATATGACAGAACTGTAATGGGAAGAATATTTAATAACTTACAAAATACTCATAACAACTGAAGAATGGAATCCAATTTTGGTTTTCAAAATACTTTATATTGAAACAATCTGAAAGTCTAAAAATATATTCACCAAAATATTCATCAATGATGGTTCCTTCTGAGTTGTAAAGTTAAGAACAACGTATATTTTTTATCTGTCATTTCTAAACTTTCTGTAATGAATGTATATCACTATGGAAACCAGAAAATATGAAAACTATTAATATAACCACTAAAAGGAGAGGTTGGATGAGTAAAAGTTGGTGTTTTCCCATTGCTCACAGTGGAAGTACAGATTTTCTTGCATGGCTTGGTCCCTGCCTGTCACCTCAGTCTCACCATCTTCCTGTCAGCTCTATCAACTCTAGATATTCAAGTCTCCGGGTCTTTTGCCATTTACCTTCTACCCCAGCCCCTCAATCCAATAGTATATATAGATAGCCATTATTTAGTCCTACCTCCTTCCTTGTAAGAGGATTGCATTTGTACCCACTGCCATGTGGCTCACCATGCTCCCAGAGGAGGTAACCACACAACCCGTCCCAGTGGCTTTGGGTTTTGAACAAACAAATTAAAAGCAAATAGAGCAGAGGTCACATCTAAGCAGAACCTTGAAGGCAGAACAGGTCTCCTCGGTGTTCTTTACATTTCTTGCTGCCATGAAAATAGCATGTCCCATTTAGGGAGTGTCCCTTCAGCCTGAGCCCCTCAGGAGAAGCACAGTCATGATCTGAGCAGAGCTACAGTCACCCAACAGCTCTCTCATAAACCTTTGTGGTGGAAACCACGGAGATTGAGGGATACTGTTACTGCAATAAAACTGACTACTGCACAAGGTACATGGCATTCATTTGGAAACTTCCGATGTCATCCCCACTATTTTATAGTTGACTCTATCCCAGGGCCAACTTCACCCTCTGACCAGATCAGATCCATTCTCACATGCTCTCACAGCACTGGGGACCTCTCCTTCTTAACATTTAATAAAATCATAATTTCAGCACTTTTGTGTGATTTATCCATCACTATCTGCGGTACTTACTGACCCCTTGGGGGTAAGTAAGCTGTGCTTCTTTACTGTTGTATTCCCAGAAGTTAGCACAGCTGATGGCACATGGCACATCCTCAACCAAAAATAAGTAAATGAACACATGAAGGAAAGCACGGATGAACTACTAAAGAACCTTGAGACCAGGACTGAGAAGCACACATTAAGTGAAACAAGAATTTGAGAACCATTAGTGATCTCTGGGTGAGGAAATATTAGGAGTCCTTCATAGTGAAAATAACCAGACATGGTAATATCAGCCAGGATCTCCTAAACAATGATAATACTTGAGCTCTTTTAGTTGAGAGCACTTATCTGTATTAGCTCATCCTATCTTCGTAACAGCTCTACGGTGGAAGTATTATTATTATCCCCAGAGAGGATGAGCACTTTGTGCTACACCACTTGCCAGTGAAATAGCAGAGGAGCCACCTGTAGAATACAAGAATTCTGCTGTCAAAGTTTGTATTTGTATTTTCCCAGAAGAACTAAAAACATCAGATCACAGCGATATATGTGCACCCATGTTTATAGCAGGGCAATTTGTAATAGCTAAATTGTGGAAGCAACCCAAATGCCCATCCACAGATGAATGGATTCAAAAGTTGTGGTATTTTTGTACAATGGAATATTACTCAGCTATAAAGAAAGATAAACTCGAGGCTTTTATAGGTAAATGGATAAAATTAGAGACCATACTCATAAGTGAAATAAATCAGACCCACATGTATAAATGTCGTATTGTCTCACTAGTGCATGAACCTGAGAGAGTGAATAAAATCTAAAAGGTACAATAGATATTGTGAAAGGGAAAAAAACTGCTCAAAAGGAAAGAACAACTGGGATGAAAGACAAGAGAAAAGCAAGAAACAAGGGAAAAATATGTATATATGTATAAACAGGATAGCTAAGATAGTTGTACTACTGATTTCTATTGCTTTATTGAAAGAAATAGTTAATGTTTCATGGTTTGATCAATCTTACATGCCTATATTTGTTTATCTGAGTAACCAATTTGAAGATAGCAATATGTAATACAACAACCACTGTGAATGTCCTATCACCTTGTCTGAAATTCTGTATTGCTTTTATAGTTTTTGAGTTGTTTTGTTTATATCTGTATGTTGGCTAATGTGTTTTCATTCTTTTATCTTTAAATTTTAAAAAAGTTTGTGTTTGTAATCACTAGACTATGCTGGTAAGTGGCAATTCCAGAGAAAATGTGAAAATCACAGGTAAAGCAAAAAAAATTTAACATTAGGTTCCTTCATGTATTAAATGGGATCCTCTAAACTATTAATGGGCAAGGTTAGGCATCTTTAAAAGAGCATTTTCCCTTGGGTATATGTGAATTTAAATGTGGATTGTCCCAAATCAATCTCAACATCTGATTTCCCTTCTCTGCCTTTCACCTAACTCACTGATAAGCTTGTAGTGTAACTGGGTCTCCATTCACACCCCACATTGTGCCTCACATGCTATCCTGCACACATTGGGTACTTAGTAAATGTGCTTTAAATCAAGTGGACCCTGTATTTCTTGTCTTACAAGTAATGATTGACGTGACCAAGCAGTCCTATGAGGTCCAGTTGCCCAGATAATTTCATTCAGAGGAGCGGGTAGGATGTGAGAATCTCACTCTAAAATTAAACTTTCTATTTTTTTTTCTGAGATAGGGTCTCACTATGCAGTTCAGGTTGGCCCTGAGCTTACTTTGTAGCCCAGGCTGGCCTCGAACTTGCAACAATCCTCTTACCTCAGTCTCCCAAGTGCTGGGATTACAGTGTGCACCACCATGCCCGGTTTAAATTAAACTTTCTTAAGAAACATTGAATTTATACACAGTCTTGGAGCAGGAAACCATGAGCTCAGGTGCCTGGCTCATCTCCAGAAGTGCTAGAACCTGTACAGGGCCTGGCTTGGGGGTATTTGGCTTATGAACAGCTAACTTTCAGGGGACTGCAGATCACTTGGAAGTCGCAGCAGGGTGAGGTTTGAGCCTTAGGTGAAGAAAAGGCAAGACCAGAGCTCAGTGTTTGTGCTGGTGAAATAGGAAAGGTTAGGGGACATCACTTCTAAGGCCGCTGATGGCTGACATATCTGCGAACCTGACTCTACTTTGACAAAGTTCATTCATGAGCCAGAGGGAGAATGAAAATACTGGCATCAACTGGAAAATTCTTGAGGGCAGGGCAAAAACATGAGTTGGAAACAATGGGAACCGCTGGTCCCCAGCTGAATCCGAAAGGACACCAGAAATGCCAGACAGGAACAGAAAACTTAGAGCTAGTCTCAGGCAATGTTCTCTTAAAGTACAAGGTAAGAGACCACCCATCAGAATTCTCATATTCCCATTCCTTCCTGGAATCCTGAATTTCAAGCAGAAATCTGCGTTTGCCATAACCCAGTTAATTCTTATAAATCCTAAATTCTGGCCATGTCTAATAGGGAAGGAATAAAATACAATTTTGACAAACTGCAAAATAAAATCCCAAATTCTTAGACTTGGGAACTGAATAATGAGTGTCATTTTTCAAGGATAATTTAACTCGTTTCTTTAAGGCCACCTGTTGATTCACTAGAACATCTAAATCAGTGACTAATTACATTTTAATAACACACATGCAATGCATTGCTATGTTCCCCTTGCTGATTTCCTCAACACTGTACAGAGGAAAATATGGAATCTCCTTTGGACCTGGTGAGCAGATTTTGACTTTGTTGCTCAAGTTTTCTCTGCTAAAAATGAAAGGTACTGCATCTGCCATAAGAAAATCTGGGGTCTCTAAAGTAAGCGTTTAATATGGGTAGGTCTCAGGCACTAGAGTGCCTCCTTAGCCTGGAATGAAGTCAACCTGTGGCAGAAACTAGGTTGAGATTCAAGCTCCAAATAACTGCTCCTCTCCATCTTTCCTTGGGTCTGGCCCAAGACCCAAATTCTGCTTCTGACAAACTCTCTCAAAATAGGTTCCAGAAGCCAGAAGCAGGCTGGTGGAGACCTGAGACCAAGCAGGCACCAACTAACAGCAGCACAGAAGCAGCCTCTCTGAGTCACGTGATCTGGTCAGGCCAGTCCTGCCAGGAGCCAAGTAGGAAGACAAGGAGGAGGGTGGGGATGAGGGCTTGGAACAGAGCCTAGAATGGATGAGGAGGGCGGGACCAAGCAAGTTGCTACAGTAGGCCCTAAGAGCAGGAAATCAGGGTGGAGGAATTGTGTTCAGGTCACTGAAATTGAAGGCTGAGCTTCCAGAATTCCTCAGTCCTCTGTTCCAGCCAGAGACAAAAAGAGAGGTCTCCCTGTCACTCCCCTTTGGTGAGATAACTGGGGGTGGTAGCAGCCTAGCCTTCCTCCCCACTGCCCCACCAGAATAAGAACGCCACCCAAGGAGTGCTGACATATTCTGCCATAGCTGCGGAGCCTGCATCCAGGAGGGAGGAGGTAAGTGCCTTGCTAGATGCTGAGGCTGCAGATTGGTCTTTTGTCCTCAGCTGTCCCCAGTGCTTGCTGGTCCCAGGCACAGATGTCACTTCAAAAGGAGTCTTTGAGACTGCCCTTGACCACAGTACCCTGGGCCTTAGGAATAGAGCTGTGTCCACCACCAGCCACCTGTAGCTCCAGGCTCTGGGGATCCTTAGTCCCGAGTCAATGTGGGAGGCTCTTTGTCTAAGGAGCAGGCTAGGACTTTTGGGTGACTGAGAGCTGTTGCTGATGGTGATGTTCTCCGGGGTGATGTTCTCCTGGCTTCTGCCTTACGCTGAGTAGACAGCCTTTGCAGGGAGCCTTTGCTTTTGCTGCCTGCTGCTTGGAAATGATGCCTATACAGACAGCCTGTATAGGTATTGGTCTTTACTTGTAGTAGAGTTTCTTTCTAAAAATTTTCAAAGCTATTATGGGGGATTTTGAAAGATGCAAATAGCTTAAGGAAGAGAATAACAGACGGGTTATTTTATGATGGCATCTAATAAAGACAGTAATGATTAGAGATTAATAAAATGATTTATAAAGCATGGCTGTGAAGCACTTTATGCAGTGTTAAAAGCCCACAGGAATGTGTTGTATTATCTGTAATTACTGATGAGGACGGTAAGAGTCAGGGTGGCTAACTGAGCCAAAGCAGCTTCACTGATCCCGAAGCCCAGGCTCTAGGCTTGTACCGCTGAGGCCATGTTTCACCTGGTCTTTCAGATTCAATGTACAGAGCTGGTGTGGAACAATTTGGATTTGAAAAGAACCTTCTCTAGGAGGATAAAGCTGAAGCCTTCATCTCCTGCTGTATGCTCACAAAATAATTTAGAGCTCTATGACTCAAGCCTCCACCAGCCCTTCCAGTGGGCTTGGAGACCGTTAAGAGCCCACTGTCAGCAATATGTCATCCACATGGTTTATGTCATTAAGAATTTAAAGACTGCAGCTGAGGAACAAAGCAAATCCTGGAATATCTAGAACTGTCAGTAGAAGAGAGAAGGAAATGGCCTTGAGCAGGAGAGACCTGAACACTGGGGCAGTACATAGGGCCACTTAAAACTAATCCAAAGCATGGCTCACCCAGGTCCTCGTGACGCGTATTCAATCCACACTCTGACCTCACCTAACACCTGGTTGCCGAATGCACAGTGACCTGGCAACGTTGACTGTCTGTGTCCTTTCTCTCCTCCAGACCCTCTGCCTGGAATAATTTTCCCTTGATTATTCCTATAATTGGCTTCCTCTCTCCCATCAGGTTTCAACTCTGATCTAAAATACTTCCTCACTCCAATTACGTTCTCACTGTATTCATTGTTTTCATAATGCTTACCAGAGTCTAGTAAGTTTGTCTTGTTTACCTTTTATCTTCCCCAGTAGCATGCAAGTCAAGAAGAATGCAGACCTCCTATTTGTCTTTTGCCCCTTGGACAAGACTGAGTCGTCAGGGCTTAGCCAAGTTCTTATCAATAGTAGTGACTCAGGTAATCTTTGCTGTGTAAACAATAGTGGAAGGGAGCCAGAAATATGCCCACCGGTTTAGCTCCCTCCCATTCGATACCTCCACTTGTGGGGCCACAAACATGTCAGTGTAAAAACTGAAGCAAAGGACACCTGCATTTTCAAGAGCTCAAGGGGCATCTGATTTCATCCTTGGGTAACATAAAGAAAAATGCTAAAACACATCAAGTGGACTTTGTCCCCTGGGAAATAGCCAGGAATAATAAGACCAGCTCTGCTGACCTGTTTTGATAAGTAGCACTGCTGATGACTGTGACATTTGCCCTTCCAGATATGAGACAGATCCTTGATCTTAGCAATGCTTGGGTATAGGTCAAGCTAGTACAATTTCAGAAAGCTTGAAGGTGCATCCTTCTACTCCTGCTTTATCAATCTAAGCACTTATTTTTCCACCAGACTTGCTCACACTCCACATGGTGACGTGGATGTCATTTCTTTTCAGGATGGAAAGAGGCTTCTTTTAGGGATCAGAGGATCCGGGGTATTTCTGTGGGCTCTGCTTTATGAAAGTATGGGCAATTTCCTTGCTGCCTCCACCTCTCATATTTTTCTGTAAAATCAAGTGACAACCACTACTCTCTGTTGCAAGTGAGGTTGCTGTGAGATATACGTGTGGTGCCAGTCTCTTGCAAAGTATTTATGTGACAGTGATGGAGAAATCAGCATAGTTTCTGTTTCTCATAAGCACCCAGCCCTGCAAGCAGTCAGGTGAGTTTGTCTTGGAGAAGCTTACTTGTAGGAAATCCAAAGTTCCAAAAGAAGTCTGTCAGAGGAAGAGACTTCTTCACAGAATTCCTTTCCCACACAGCTGCCTGAGGAACTGACTTACTTTAATTAATATCCAGCACAGTAGTTTTGCAGAAAGCAGCATGAGAATCCAGTCTGGTGATGCTTTCTCTCTGGCAACCACACAGCGTCTGGCAGTATTTCACATACTGGTGGTTTTTATGGGTCCCTCCTTGCACTTATGCGTTCTTCACTGTGATGGGTGTTAAGCCTTTCTGGCATCAGCTTTGTCCTGTTGATTTAGAAGACATCTGGTTTTATATCTTATCCTCCAGTAGATTCTAGGGCTTTTTTTAAGATGCTCCTTATCTAGTTCTATTCCCGGATGCTATTTTTGATTTGCAGGTTTTAAAAAGTGGCATTTTTTTTTTTAAGAAAATAAATTTTTGAATCAGGAGCAAAATAAGAGCCTTTTGGGGGAGGTGGAACCCCCACAAACCATGATCCGGAAAGAGAATTGCATTGTGTCCTCACCACACGTCTCTGTAATATGTTTTCAAGTCTTTGAGTGTTGATTGAGATAACAACAGTACTGACAGAGAAGTTTTACTGAGAATCTAGTAATTTCTAAGAGCTCCCATTGGATAATCTCATTTAAGGTTTACTATTATCTCTGTTTTTGGAAATGGAGAATGTGAAATTTGGAGGGCACAATGTCACCAAAGTAATGAGAGGATCTAGGTTTGAATGCACATTGGCTGATACCATATCATGTGACTTATCCACACTTTCACTTACCATGAGCATTTGTTATACATGAATTGACATAAGCCTGAGCCTCTCCCTAGGATGTCGTCCAAGAAAATGATGCCTAGGGAAGTTCTTGAAAACTGTGCTTTTATTTCATCATTGCCCACTTGTCTTGTTTACCAAGATTTAAAAAAAAATATTGTATAAAGTCTCCTTTTCTCCAAAGGCAGTTTTGTGGATATTAAGAGAATATGTTTTATTAAGATATTTATTAAGATATTAAGAGAAATGTTTTCATAAGGAAAACAAAATGGTGCATCTTGTCCAAGGGGAACATGAAATCAGCCGTAACCTAGAATATGAAATATTGGAAGCTGAAACTGAAAAGTTTCAAATTCGTTCCACATTTTGAAGAATTTGCAGGTACTATATCCTATACTAAGGACTAGTAGTAATGCAACAGTCAACCCTTACTCCTATTTCAGACGTGGCAGTGATAAAAGAATTATTCTCAGATCACTTGATGTCCAAGAGACTATCGATATGAGTTCAGGGCAGGGGCTCACGGTTTCTCATGTCTGGTATTGTGAGTTAGCTGTATGACTTTGGACCAGTTTGACAGCCACTCTGTTTTTCAGCTTCCCTGTATGCAAATTAGGATGATAATGAGCCTATCCTCAAGGGCTTGCACAGTGCCCAGTACAGGTATTAATCTCTGAGATGTTTATTGCTTCTACTACTTTTCCCTCAGCTCTTCTGTGTCACCTCCATTCTATACATATGAGAACAAATGAATAGTCAGGTCACACCGCTACAATTAGGCCTTGGTTCTCCAACTGTCTTAATCCAGAGCATGCCCTTTTCAATGTCATTTCAATAAATGGCCCGGAAAACAAATGTCTCTGTGGATCCAGTTTGAGGAGAGTTTATACTCCAAACCCCAAATGGCTTTCCCTCCATGCACCAATCTGTAGGTATTTATTGGCCTCCCACCATCTTCAGGCTGATGATAGCAATACATGACTGAACACGATGAATGTCTCTAGGATTCCACCAAATCTGCTAGATCTTTCTCCTCTGTTCAGAACGCTTCTCATAGGCAGGCAGTCATCCTGGCCTTGGGGTGATATGATTGCTCTTTAGAAGCCATTGATACAGCCTTGGGCCTGAACATTCAAGGAGCTTCTTTCAGCTCTGTGATAACACTGTCCTACATGTTGGCTAGAATTTATTGGTATAATAATACCATCTCTAAGTGAAAACCAGTGTCAGGATAAGAGGCAAGAAGAAATCATGGTGAGGACCATGCGGGGCTGGTAGAGACAGTGAACTCTGCCTTGTTCTGTTAACCATGATAGCCTGGGGGACAGACAGATGTTCTGCCGCCTAGCTGTCTCCCTGGGCTAGTCCTTGCTGAAGCCAGGAGGCCCACAGACAAGAAGGGTGCTGTGACTGAAAAAGCAGGCATCCTCTTGCTGCCTGCACAGAGCAAACAGGGCACCAAATGCTCTTCAAGTACTAACAGTAATTAACAGTATCTCCCTCTCACTGAGTACTTGCTTTGTGAAAGTGTACTGTTTAATTAGTTCACGTAATCCTGATACCACCGCACACTGAAGTAGGTGCTGGTGTCACCCTTGCTGTCTTAGGGCTGAGGAAGCTGACGTTCAGGGAATGCATGAACTTAGCCAGGATCGCGGGCTGAGAGGGACAAGACCAGGTCATAAACCCAAGCCTGTCTGCTCCTCACTTCTCCCCTACATTCCTCTCACCTACATCACCCTCAGAAGATTGTTTGATAACAAACTACAGATTAACCTTGGAAAAACCTGTCCTGCTAGGCCACCGCCAGCGGATGTGGACAAACCTGACTCACCTGTTTCCCTAAGTGCTTTCCAGCCCTGTGCTAAACTAGCTGATATAACCTGCTTTTTCTTTTCTTTTGCTTCATTTTTTCTGAGTATGGTTGAGCTCATCAATGGCTTACTAAGCTTGACTTCCTCCCAGTAGCCCTTTAATCCCAGGCATACAACTCTAGGTGAATGTGGGAGCAAGCTTTTCTTCACAAGATACCCTCTGCTCTGTCCTTCCATTTTTGAAGGGGATTGCACCTTTCCAGTTTCTCTTATTCTCGTTTCAGCCTGCTTCATAGCAAACTGGATTTCACTCTCTATCATGAGCTATACTTCCAGTCCTGCAAGATAATTTGGATAATTGGCATCTAAGCTCAAGGACTAGCTTGTGAATTCTGTCACTTATAAAACTGTGGCTCTATATCAAGGTGTATATCAAGAAATTCCTGCCCCTCATACATGGTGTTTATGCAACTTGGTTGTTCTCAGTAAGGTACATACAAGAAATCAGAAATCTGGCTAATGTTTGGACACTATCCCCTTCAATGTCTATGTGATCGTGGACAAACTACTTTCTTTCCAAGTAGCATAATACTGCATTCATTTCCCCTGGCTCTTCATGCATCTACTGGTAACACTTTTACAGTGTTCCATGTGTCGTGAAAAAATTCCCTAAATATACATCATTTCACTTAATTCTCCATCCATTCAATTGAGAATGCAAACATCATTTTACACACTAGAAAAACAAGTTTGATGGAGTTAAGCACCAGTTAAGTAGTAGAGCTGGGGTTTGAGCCCAGTTCCTTTGAAGTCAGTCTATTTCCCAGGCCAGTGTAGTGCACACAGTGGCAGTTTGATGTTAAATTCTTCCTTTTACTGTATGATAACTCACAACTCCTTTTCATGTGCAAAGTCTCCTGAAGCTCATGCTGAAGACATCTTTCCAAGCCCTAGCAGGAAACCCAGCTCTGCCATTTGAAAAACAAAAAAAAAAAAAACTGAAGTTTGGCGAAGTAAAAGTGACTTCCAAAGGACAGGCAGCTGGTGACGCTGGGCCCTGCCCTCAGAGCCGTGTCCGCAACCTCCACCAAGCCCCTTACACTCATCTGCTGGGGAAAACTGCCTCGCCTTCACTCACATTTCTTCTGAAGCTTCCACTATCAGGTAGATGGTACACTACTCTGATTTCTCAAGCAAGACATCTATATGAAAAGTTGTCATTTTCTGGATGGGTAATGCTTTAACGTCACCTAATATGGTACATCTAGGGGTTTCCTGTCTCCATCAGAAATCACAAAATTCTGTAGGCCCAGGCTTTTATTTTTGGTTACCATTCTATGAAGGATGAGGAAAGAGGGAATAGGAGGTGGTCTTAGAGAACACAGCTCTAACACTTAGAAAAGGCTGCCTATAGGTATAAGCCATGAGGCTCTGAAACAAAGCCATTTTTGCTGCCCAGTGTGGGGAGGTCAAGGCTGGCCAGGCAGGGAGTGAGGGGTCCTCTACTTCAGTTTTTTCATGAGCAACTTCAACATCAGTGGCAAAGACAGACACCGCCTTCACTAATACTTACCAGACAGCGTTATTTGGATGGAGTCCAAGTGTGTTTAAAAATAAAACCATTTTTAGTAGAACATTAGTATTTCTTATCACAGGAAGTAACTGTAAAATTAAGTACAATGAACATGAAGTAATGTAGTGAACCCTAACCAGAAAGCTATGGGCCTGAGACACATTCTTGTTTGGTTTATAAAGAGAGTTACTTATGACCCAGCACCACTGGGTGGACACAGAGCAGGATGAGCTAGTTCTGGGGATGGATGGTATGGATGGCTGCATAACACTGTGAATGTGTTTCGGCCACTGCACTATATATTTTGAAATGGGTAAGACAGTGCATTTTGTGTTATATATATCTCACCAAAATAAAAGAGGACAGAGGCAGCTCTTTATTTGCAGGTATGAAACAATCTCCTAGATATATTGGTAAGTGAGGGGGGGAAGCAATGTGCTAATTGAATGCTGCGATTTGTGTGATTTTCAAAGGGATATATAAATGCATTATTCTAAGGTTGCATATGGGAAAATCCCTCTGGAAGGAAACTGGATTATGTGCAAGGAAAGGGGTTCTAGCAGTTAGGGACAGAGAGAGAGGATCATTTTTCCCCATTTACAATTAGATTTGTGTGCCATGTGTATTTTGTATAACTTACTCTTACTAATAACTGTTTAAGCCTTCAAAAAAGGGAAAAAAAGATTAGCTAGCATCAAACTGAGACTTCTTATAGCACTGGTTCTCAACTTGGCTGTATCCTAGACTCCAGGTACTCAAAGTGATGCCCCCAGCCAGCAGAGGGGCAGCACCTGGCCACTTGTTAGAAAGTCAGACTCTCAACCCTGCCCAGTTACATGAACTCAGAATCTACAGTTTACCAAGATCACCAAGTGTTTGCATGACCTTAAAATATACAAAGTGCTGCACTGGGATTGTTAAGTTACCCTCATTGAGGTAGGTTTGTGCCAGAGTGGTTATGAAAATGTGGTAAGCCCTTGATTTAATATAGCTAAGAAAATTCAAGGGGGTTGAAATAGGACCAATTTTGTTCCTGTGTGAATCATTTTATTCCACATGGGTTCAATCTCTTTAAAAAATCATTGCACGCCCCATACTTAGAGCACAGGCCAGAATAACAGTCTCAGCTCTTATGAAGGTCACACATGAATATACAACACTGAGATTCACCTGAGTTGGTAGAGAAGATGCCTTATTTACTGAATCTAAGCACATTTTTCCCTTTATCTAAAATAGACTGCATGGGCTGGGCATATAGCTCAGTAGTAGACAGTTTGCCTGGTGAGTGAAGGCCCTGAATTCCATGATGGTAATGATGATGATGATATTAGTTATAATAGCTTTCACAATCTTATACCAAAACAGATACCTATTAAGGATTCTTATCCAATGATGGAGTACAAATCAGTAACATTAAAACCCTTCTTGAGGGGCTGGGGATTTAGCTCAGCGGCAAAAGCGCCTGCCTGGCAAGTGCAAGGTCGTGAGTTCGGTTCCCGGTACCGGAGAAAAACAAAACAAAAAAAAAAACCCTCTTGAAAGTTCAAATGTTAGAAAGATATGTATTTAAATGCCTCTCTAAGTCCTGTGTCAACTGCAATTAATACCCACCCTATAGCGCTATCCTAGTCAAATAAAATGGGTGGGTGATGCTTGATCTATTTTAAGTTCCTGATGATGGTAAGGGAATAACTATGATGTTTATGCCTGCTTTCCCTCCCTGCCACTTTCACTGTGTCCTGGGCTCCATGCTGTCACTGCACGTTCACATTTGTTTGTGGTGCCTTAAGCATGTCATAGACAGATGACATTTCTCGCATTACAGTGGAAGCCAAACAGCTTGACTTCCACCTCCCCTATCTCTTGACAAACAGAAAACTCTGCTCTCTCTTACCAAATTATCTGACACATTTCGAAAGTATAACTGAAACCTCATTACATGGATGAACAGCTCTCCGTCAGCTCATTGCTAGCTCTGATATTAGTATAATTGTTGTGAAGACAGTGCAGTTTGCCTCCGAGGTGGTCAGGAAGGCGTCACTGTCAGCAAACCGAGATGGCAGCAAGTCCACAGGGAGCTTGTGGAAGCTCTCGGGGTTTCTGCACAGCGAGGTGACGCTGCAGAGAGGATTCCCTGGATCCCTTCCAGTGCCTTGACAAGCATCAGTTAGGGGAGAAGGTGTGTGGGGGTCTAAGTCTGAGAACAGATGTCTTCACTGTGACCAGAATCAACTTCTACAATGCAAGACTCAACATGTTTAAATCCCTACCGAAAACCCTGTAAAAGCGGCTCACCACTTTGAGCATGAAAACTATCATCCTTTCACAGCAGCTCCAAAGCCTGGCTTCTCACTCCTATTCCCACTCATTGCCTCAGCTCCCAAGGGTGCTGGGTTGTCTTCCTGATCTGCTTCTCTTCACTGACTATTTGTTTCATGTGAGTCCTTGTTGCAAGGTGTAAATCAAGTCACAGTTGGTGTAGTATCGTAGCCCTGGGGCCCATAACATAGCAGATGCTCAATAAATATTCATGGGACAGTAAACATTGGCAAAGATGTCATACAAGGGTTTCCTGCCTAATCTGCTACTTCCTGGTTTGCAGTATGTCTCCCAGTAACCCAGAAACGCTGACAGTGGTCTGTATAACTACCAAACTCTTTTCCACTACTATGCTTTTGCTTATTTGTTATGCCCTTGCCTAAGTCTGCCAATTACCCTTCACTTGTTTGCCTAGGAAATCTTGCTCTCAGACAATTGATTCCCTTGACAGACTGAGCTTCCGGGCTATGGGAGTCCTCCTGTGTCCCCACTCTGCCCCTTATGTAACCTCTCATTTTACTTAACCATGTTCCACAATTGTGTCTGCCTCTATATTTTAAGAAAAAAAAAAAATGAGCTGGGTGTGGTAACATAACCCTGGTTCAATATTTTAAAAAGGGACAGAGGGCTTGGGATGTAGATCAGTGCAAAAGCCGTAGATCTAGTCTCCACTAAGGCCAATAAGAATGGGAAGAAATGAGCGAAAGTGAAGTAGGTGTGGCGTGGGTGGTGAACCGGCGGGGTGTGTGCATGTTGTGTGCTTGGTGTTTCATAGTGAACATCATGGAGTATTTTACGAAGCCCCAACATTTTTGCATTTGCTGATCTCTCCACTTGGATGCTTTTCCTGCCTGTCCTCTTAGTCCTCCAGACCTCATTTCAGCTGTATTACTTTACACCAAGAAGCCTTCCCTGTTCCACCTGCCACACTCAACAAACCACCCTCTTTGTACATTTTTCAGGCTCCTGCGTTTCCTTCACATATTTTATCATCATCTCTAATCATAACCCATAAGCTGATTTGCCTGTCCCTTTATACTGGAAGCATCACTGTGACTGGCTTCACCTCCATTCTCCCCAGTGCCTAACGTGGGTGCCGCCAGTAGGTGCTCATTCAAATGAGTCTTTGGTCATCTGCAGCCCTACTAGGACCCTGAGTGTGAACAGAGAGAAGGCAGAGGAGGGTGCCGGCTTCCCTTCTTCACTGTGGTCCAGGGAAGGTGCTCACCCAGTGGCTGTGCACAGAAAATCTGCCTAATCTTGTGGCATCGTTGGGACTTGCCAGGAAGCACTGTGGCTTCTGGTCCCCACCCTGCCTCACCGTGCTCCGCTCCCTGCTTAAATCAGGCCACAGCTCCCCGAGAGCTTCTTTCTGGAACACTCAACCTAGTCTTGCCGCCAACTACAGAGGGATCAAAGGGGCGTGACAAGTACATCCAGAAGAGAAAGCAAGTGGCAGAGAGGACGGCAAAATTGTGATTTATAAATAGATCTGACAACCCCAGACTTGCGCTACCTGGAAGAATAAGCCAACCAGTTTCGTGGGACCTGCAGGAAGAGAGGTCCATCTTTCTTCTCCATTTTGGCTGTTCTAACTCAGAAAACATGGTGTGATTTGACTGAAGAATTATAAGGCTACTCTAGGTGATTCATTTCAGAGCCCCTCTCCCCAACTCCACCACTTGTAGTTGAACATTTTCCTGTCACTGAACTTGATAGCGCGCTGACATTCCTGACACTGCCAAACCACCCCACAGCCTTTATTACATTGCCTCACCCTAGAAAGGATTCTGAATACAGAAGAAAGATTAGCGTATATGTACTTTTTTCTAACCTAACCAGGCAAGACATAACTGCCAGCTTAATTTTCTTCCACAAATGTATAACTGATACATGGATATATATATATATATATATATATATATATATATATAAGTTTGCATTTTTGGAGAAGTATTTTTTAAGTTAAATTTACTAATTGATGCATAAAACACAAACATTATATTAATGAGGTACTATGTAATTTTTCAATACATATATACATTCCATAAATGTTTAAATCAGGCTAAACATATCTAATTCTCAAGCATCTACTCTTCTGAAGAAATACTTTAGTGATTCAACATATCCTGTTAAACAATGAACAATCTCACTATTAACAAGTTCTGATAAATGGCTGCTAATTAAATTTTATGATACATAGAGCAGAGTCAATCTATTTTTGTATTAAAAGAACCCACTATTTCTGCTGAATTGCTGCAAATCTTTCAAACAAGGTATACATTTATTTAAGCACTTTCCAAAGGGACCTAGTTTCCAGGATTGCAATTTGCTAAGAGATTGGACTGGGTATTTCCATAGCAAATAATTCCACTTGCATTACACCCAGGCCTGCTAACACCACATGCCCTGAATAATTCATTACTATCAACATAAGGTTTCCAACCCCATAAACGTTACAAAGCATAAAGATTACAAGAAGGAGACAGAACCTTCAGGTTCCTTAAATTTCTTCAGTTTTATTGTCAGCACTTTCTTCTTAGGAGCCTGAAGCTGGAGGAAAATGAAAGTTAGCAGTTGCAGAGCCAAATTCAGATGGGGGATTTGGGCCGAGTAGGTGGGGGGTGAGGGAGATAATGGACGGACTGGGATAATGAGCTCAAAGAGGCCACCTGGCGAATGCCAGCACTAGCTGTACGACGCCTTCATTCTCCCGAAGCTGGTTTTATGAGGCTTCAGTTCACAGCAAATACCTGCAGTGCCAACTCACCTCCATGATCCAACAAAATTCCCAGGGAGGGGAAGAGAGAGGAGAAGCCAAAAGGGAATCCCTGTGGCACCCCATTGTCTCTACTAAATCTTAGTTCCTGAGATTTTATGAGTAGACAGCTGTGAGAAAGCAGCCAGTCCCACTGAATTTTGTAGGCTTCAGAGTCTTGCTAAAGGCTGCAGAGTATGTGGAACTGAGATCCAAACTTTGATTTCTTAATATCAGGGAGGTGCTTGTTCCACAGAAGGATAGGGCAGAGCTCCTCTCCCTGTTCAGATTCCTGGAGACTGTTGGAAGGGGTCTCGTACCTGGTTTAACAGAGCTGAGTGTTGAAATCACATTAGGAATTATGATATACAGAGTGGCTCTTTATGAGGATGTCTGGATGCTACCCTCCTGTTGGATTACGGGTTACCTTGTCCTCTTGTCCTGTATAGCCAGTGACATCAACAGCTATTCTCTCTCACCTTCACTGCTGTCTTTTCAAATACCCACTCTCAAACAAGCAAGAGAACACAGCCAAATGACGTGGACCCCTTTCTTAGGGCCGTGGAGAGCACAGAAGACCGCGGCAGGAAAAGTGGCCCTCCTGAACCATTCTGCCCCACAGTCCTCAGGACCTCAGATGGTAGGAAAAAGCCCAATTACTGAATATCTTCCTTGACTCCTAGAAACTACAAAAGATCACTCCCACCCCATTCTATCCCCTGCTTCCTTGACTGACTTTTGTAGAATTTCATCCAACCCCCTTATTTTTATCCAGATCTACTTTGTGAGACCCGGAGTTCAGTTTTTATGCTGAGCGAGCAGGCTCTCTGCCTTACCTGTCCCCATATCCAGTCACTACTCCCAAGGTCCCTTTCAACACATGCTCCACTCCACGATACATAACCTTTCTCAGTGCTAGAGTGGAAGCTCCTTTATCTTGCATCTTTACCCACAATGCAATGTTCATTTAAACATTTGTCTACTGTAATACATTATTACAATGTTACTAATATATTTTCACATTATTTGACAGTTACTGAGCTATATGTTCTTTCTATACGTCATCATATGTAACAGTCAGGACATGATTGCCCCCTCACAAGTCAAGTGGGAATAAAATCATATTTGAGGGCTCAATAGAGATGAGTCAGATCAGCTTGTCTCTGAAGGTAGATGCCGTCACTAAGAGCGAAATATTGTGATGATCTCTCCCCTCAGACTTCCTGGACAAAAAAAAAAAAGGTAGATTTTTGCTTGTTTATTTGTTTGCTTGTTTTGTTTTTTAGTCTTAAGGATTCTGTTGGAGGAAGACTATCTCCTATAGTTTGCTTCTCAATACTTAGTTGTTTAACTGATTTCACAGCCTATCAATGCACTGGATTCATATGCCTGGGGCAAAGTTTAAATGCACCTAAGCATGTACATGCTTCTGGCCATCCAGAACCACACGGCAGGACTAAAATGACCTTTAGAGGATCTGGACAGGCCCTTACTTCACACTACCTTGCCAGCTGAGGTGAAGGGAAGCCTCAATCACTGTTATGGTTTATATCTGGATGTCCCTGAGCAGCTTCATGTGCTCAGAGGTAGGACTTTGGAAAGTGATTGGATTGTGGGAGCATGTGGTTGACTTGCTGTTAGGAGGCGAGTCTGGTCAGTTGAGGCAGGCCCCTGGGGGCATGGCCTGGAAGCCAAGGTACTCCCTTCTTGTCTTCTCTTTTTACCTCTCTTCTTCTGGGTGCAATAAGATGAGCAGGTTCTCCTCTGCAGTGCCCCTCTGCCATGCTGCCCTGCTTGGAGCCAGCTGACTATGGACTGAACCCTCTACAGACTGTGTGCTAAAATAAACCTTTTCTCCTTTAAGCTGTGGGCTTTGGGTTGTTGTATCTCAGTGACTCCAACGTGACTGAGACGATCATTCTTCATAATTTACTTCAGCTCATCTTTTTTCTCTCCAGATTCCTCTAGCTCAGTTGAATGTTTCCATTTCCTTTGCTTGTCCCTCCTTTTAAGTTCGCATTCTCTTAACCTTGGGGCATGTGGAGGTGGAGCTGAAGGAGAATGTGAAGAAATCTAAGAGTTTTCAAGACGCGGCAGAAGACTCCTGATTGAGTCGCTTCTCCTTGGTCTCTGAGCTGTGAAAAAGCAGCTGATGGAGACTGTGTGAGTCATGAGTGCTAAGCCTGGAATGCAAAAGATATTAAAAGACAAAGTATTTTGAAAGTCAGTGTCTACCAGTGGCCAGTGTGAGGCCACTGGGAAAACTTCTCCTCATCTTTTAAAAAGATAGTAATGAAATTGTCATGACTCTAAATCAAGTATTTCTTTTTTTGGCTATTGACATTTTTTTTTAAACTTTCTATTGATGATCCGGATTAATGTGTTTCATATTGTCAGGTTGTAGATGTACATGACAGCCTTTGAACTGCACCTCCCAATCACTCTCTTGCCCTGCCTCTCCCTTAGTTTTACATGGAAGGGGGTCTGACGTGCAGCACATATTTTGCTCATGCCCATCCCATTACCCAGCTTACATTCCACCACCCTCTTCTTCCCTTCCTCTTGTAACCAGATTCAACCTTAAAGCATGACCATTGCAACATTCCTTCCCCATCTACATTAACGTCTCGCAAAATTACTGAATTTGATAGTCTTACTCTTAAAAACAGCTACCTGGAATATAATTTTTACTGAACTTATGAAATAGTAAAGCCCAAATAAAGTTAAATTTGGTACAACAAAGAGCTACTTAAGCTCTTCTTGCTGTATCCAATTAGCTATTCCACATCTTTTGAGTCTATACCAGTTCAAGACTTCCCTCTTGATATCAGGGTGAGACAGTTGAATAAAACTGACGAAGATCCTGTTCTCATAGAATTTTCCCTCGACTAGAAGAAATGGAAATTACACATACAAAGAAAGGAGATTTCAGGAAATGGTGAATACTAAGAATAAAATGCAACAAGGCAATGGTGCAGTGCCTGGGGAGGACTTCGGCAGCTAAGAGTCAGGGAAAGACTTTCAGAGCTGGCACCGGAATGCTGAAAAGGCACGGGTTCACCCCGAAGGAAAGAAGAAGGGAGAATATTTCAGGCAGTGATGAAAACAAGCACTAAGGCCCTGAGACGGGCTTGTCAGGAGTCTGAAGGAGAGACAGTGGCAGTAAGAGGTGGATGTGGAGGGCGGGGTGGGCACGATCAGACAGGAAGGATCAGAGATCAGACCACACAGGGCCTCTTCGGCAGTGACAAGGAGTTTGGATTTTAACTCTTCCAGCCCCTGCCTTTAGCAGACTCAAGAACTAAAGCCCAAAGGTAAAGTGACTTGATCAAGGTCATTGAAACACTCACTGGTTTTAGAAATTGGCTTTCCTAGCTTCTGACAGTTTTTGTTCTGCTTTACTGAGCTGCTTGCAGCCAACAAGCTCCCATGTTGGTCAGCCGAGGCTGTGACAGTGGAACCCGAAACTGCTCCATATTCTTTGTGATTGTGACTTTTCCCAAGTCCTTTCTCTAATATATGTTGCTCTTCCTAATTGGAGATGATTATATTCCCAACACTTCACCCTACTATAAACAAGAGTAAAAAGGCAGAGGTAGTTCCAAGACATTTAAGTCAACGTTAGTTATTTAAGTAGTGGAATAGTTGAAACAAGAACAAGCTCTGGTGGGCAGTTCTGTATTCAGCTCATCTGAACAGTCTGTGTCTCTGTTCCACTGGGAAGCACACAGGTACACACTGCCTTTAGTGGGATCCTACTCCTGGGCTCAGGACACTCATGGTCTCGAGAGGCGGGTCCAAAAAAGCCCCTCCTAGCTCTCCAACCTGTTCCTCTACACCCATGAGTCTCAGGAACCATTCCTGGTGGAGAAACCAGCACAGTATGCAATAACAAAGCTCTGGCATCAGATTTGACCTGAATTATTCTCTGATGCTGCTTTATTTTTCCTCATCTATTAAATCAGGATAAAAGTACTGTACGTAACTCAATAAGCTATTATTAAAATTAACAGAAATAATTAATGTATGTGCATTGTGTAACAAATTTTGCAGCAGCACAGTGCCCCTTTCCTTCCCACTTCTCAGAACTTAAGATGGGTTTATTATGGCATGACCAGATCATAAGCTGAAGATTATGTTTATTGAATTAAACTGAAAGCAGCTTTCTTAGAGCAGAAAGTGCCGGGTAAGAAATAAGGACACTGGGGTCAGAACTTTAGGTGTCGTGAAGCCTGACAGAAGGTGGGATAGAGAAAGCAGAAGGAAAATGGACCAGCAGAATAAAAGAATTATAAAGCATCAGACTGTACTCCTGCTTCCCTCTCGGCTGAGTAATGGAGATGAATGGAATAAAATTAGCAAAATCATTAGCATAATGATAACCAGAACTTCCTCATGCTGGGAGCTGGGAGGCAGCAGGGGGATCCTCTGTGCCCTCTCCATGCCTTTCAGGTTGCTGTTGCTTTCTTTCTGAGGACAGAGTAAGCGATGCTCAAAGCAGGCAGACCCCAGGGTCCTCTTGAGGTGAGATCTTCATGGGAGGGAGCAAAGAACTAAGTGGTGTCTCCTGATCCCAGTCCTTTGGAAGCAAATGAGCAGTTTCATTTAAGAAACATGGGGATGTGGAGTCTGAGCATGCCTGAAATAAGGGCTTCCATAGCTTGAATCCATATTCATCCATGTACTAATTCAATGACAATGGGCAAGTAGACACTTGCTGTATGGTAAAGGTAATCCTTCTAATAATTTCCATTATTGACCTAATGGTTTCAGTATTGCCCTATGGGCCCAATGATGGCAAATCTATGGCATGTGTGCTGCAGGCTGTTTATTATCAGCGAAAGATCTGAAATGTTGGCCATCACGGGGTGGGGGGTAGGGGGTAACCTCCGCAAGCACGTACCCACAGCAGAAAAACAGATGCCAAAAAATCTCCATGGGGGAAAAGGTCTAGCACCACAGAACTCAAAAGGGTCAATTTCTAGTAGCTTTCATTTCTTCTTCTTTTAGCTGTGTGTTTTGTACAAAAAATTCACCACAATGAAGTAAAACAGAAAGGAATTCAAACGAGGACTCTGCTCATGCATTGGCTGGGATAATTAATTCTGTATACACAGCGTGTAACCCCTGAAGTAACAGTGGCTTAATGGAAAGTGCTTTTTTTTCCTCACTTGTATCATAGTCCAGTGTGGGTTCGGAGACCATTATTCAACCTGTAACCAAACCATTCCGCGGGGTCTCAGCCTCTGCCTTAGAGCAGAGATGGAGGAGATAATACCAGCTCTTAGCTGGCTCCCTCTAGCGGTGGCGTCTGTCACTGTGGCTCACATTTCATTGATTACTACCAGCCCCCAAATATGAGGAAGCCTGGGAAATGCAGAATAGCACAGGGATGTTTAGTGGGAACCATGTGGCACTGGAGTGCTCATTCAGTTCCTCTGACCTTCAGTTTTCTCAACTTTGAAATGGATTTCACAGTTTCTACTGCATAGACCTTTGTGCGAATTACATGAGATAACACATGGAAAGACTTAAGCTTATTGACAGGTAGAAACAAACTATTCATTATCCATATTGTAGATTAATAGGTATCTAGAAGTCTTCTTTGGTTGTTGGCAGAAGAAATGGGCTATAACTAATGTAAGAAAACATGCAGTTTACTGGAAGGATTCAGGGTAACTTAGAAAATCTAAGTGAAGCCTGAAGAACCAAATTGTAAAGGACAGGAAATTGGGGGTCTGAGGCAGGGCGCTCGGGAAACCATTTAACCTACTACCAACCACTGGCAAACCAAGACTCCCAAACCAAGACTTTGACAGTCTTCCGTCCCCAAGACTCCACACAAGGAAGAGGCAGGTCTTCTACAAGAAATCTGGGTGCTGTTGTTGGAATGGAGGGAATGGACTCTGAGTCACCCTAAAGAGCTTATTCTGTTAACTGGAACCAGTCATGTCTGTATCAAAGGAAACTCATTTGCAATGGTTTAAACAAGAAGTCCAGAGAGAAGCAGTCTACTGGAGCAGTGACCATGATGCCCTCAGGAACCACGCATTCTGTCCCTCTTCTCTGCTATCCTCGGCACACTGGCTTTTGATCCATATTGCACTGCAGCTGGGAGGGAAGTGATATCAACAGGCTTCCTTACACTTCACTGCACAAAACTATAGCATGTGGCTGCTCCTAGGTGCTAGGGATGCTGGGAAATTCTTGGTTTTTAAGAGACCCTTTGTAAGATTTGAACTAAGAAGAGCTCAGTAGTTGGGCAATGCCTAGCAACTCACAGTTTAATGTTAGTAAACCAATGATCTGTTACTGGAGGAAGGTGAAAGGTAGTACCAGTAGGCCTAAGCAATTCCTTCCGCTGGCTCCTTCACTTAAGGAAATGAAAGGATGGTGTGAAAATTGCTCCTACAGAGCCCCGCCCCAGCCCAGGAGCTGTGGATTAGCACTGGGTGTGACCAGTGTACTGGTTGACAGGCATTATCTCAGGGATAGCTCTCTGCTCAAAAGCTCCCCTTAGGGGAAAATGCTCAAATTTCCTAGGATGATGCACTGGGAAAAACACTAGGAAGATATTTTAAGACCTTAGCATGCCTTGCATTGGGCCTGCTCCACTCTATAATAAATTCTCAATATGTTATTTTCAATAAATATAAACTATTTCCTAATTGCCGTCAGAACGTACACCTTTCCTAGCTTTTGATATTCAAAATCTAAAATCAAAAGGCCAGATACTGACACAGTAGCAGATACCGCTTGAGACAGGTTACCATATATAATCATAGAAAAAGAGAGAGGGGCAAAGAAAGTAGGAAAAGGACTTGAATAAATCTCTGTAGAAAGCTGTAGGTCTTGGGGTAAAGAAATCTATCTCTCTACAGCAAGCACTGCTAATTTCCTACCACTTTGTTTGTAACTCTGTATTGTTTGTATTGTTCTTTTGCTATTTTGTAAATGGTTGTCTGTTTTTTAATGTTTTCCTTCTTTTATTTTAAAAATAAAAATAAAAGAAATCTATTTCTTTTCTGTCTTGTCACTGTCTTTATCCAAGCTCTTATCCAGATACATTTTTTCCTTCATTTCAGTGAGGCCAGATGCACTTGAGACAGAAGCTTTTTAATATTTTACAAAAGAACTGAGTTTATTATCCATTTAATAGCCAGGTTTTATTGATTGTCTGCAATGTGTTCCATGTGAGGTTTTGTATGTATTGTGAAAGCAATATTATTTAACACTTAGGGAGTGTTCATTTAGTCCTAGCTTCTGGGTTGAGTGATTTATATAAATGATCTTTATTCATCACAATAACCCTATCATAGAGCAGTCCTATTACTTGGCTGGTTTTAATTGAGGCTGTTCATGATCCAGGCAAGTTATAAACTGTGTCAAATATCATAGTTTAAAGTGGCAGAGCTGTGAGCCAAATATGTTCTCTTAATCATTAGCTTCCTGTATTTATTTTTTCATCAGCCCTATAAGAGACAGTTTTTGCCTTTTATACCCGAGACACCCAGTATTCAAGGAAGTAAGTGACTTACCTAAGGTCAGGAAGAGAGACCCAGACCAAAAATGGGCATCTGAAATGAACAGACACTTCTCAGAAGTACAAACAGCAAATAAATACATGAAAAAATGTTCTACATCACTGATCGTTCAAGAGATGCAAATTAAAACAATGCTGAGATTCCATCTCCCTCCAGAAAGAATGGCTACCATCAAAAAATCAACCAATAACAAATGCTGGAGGGACTGTGGGGAAAAAGGAACACTTCACTGTTGGTGGGAGTGTAGACTGGAGGAACCACTGTGGAAGTCAGTGTGGAGATTGCTCAGGAAACTAGGACTAGTTCCATTTGACCCAGTTATTCCTCAACTGGGTATCTTCCCCCCAAAATAAAAAACGTCATACCACAGCAATGTATGCACACCCATGTTTATGGCAGGACAGTTTGTGATAGCTAAATCTTGGAAGCAAGCCAAATGCCCACCAACTGATAAAAGGCTAAAAAAGATGTTAGGGATTTTTATACAATGGAGTACTACTCATCTACAGAGAAAGGTAAACTTGAGACATTTATAGCTAAATGGATGGACCTTGAGACCACACTCTTAAGTGAAATAAATCAGACACATTTGTATAAATACCACGTTGTCTCTTTAGTGTGAGAATCTGAAAGTGTAAATAAGAACCAAAATATACAATAGATATTGTGAAATAGGAAGTAATTGTTCAAAAAGAAAGGAGGATAGAGTGGGGCATGGAAGGGAAAAGAAAAAAATGAGAAACAAAGGATAAAATAGAAACAAAATTTTATAAATAAGGAGAGGCAGAAGAGTTGAAGGGCGGGGAGGGTAATGAGAAAAAAAAGGAGCTAAGACATATCATGTACAGGAACAAATTCCCTATGATGAATGTGATCACTATGTATATCTAAATTGTACCAATAAACATTGTTTAAAAAAAAAGAACAGAACTATTAAATGGCAGTAGAATCTTAAATGTAAAGCTAGGTTATTCCACAAGACTTCTTAGTAATGGCTTAATGTATGTGGGACAATTTGAGTACCACTTACCCAAAATGCTTGAGACCAGAAATGCTTTGGGTTTTTCCCATATTTTTGAATATCTGGATATACATAATAAAATTGGGGACAAGAACCAAGTTTAATCATAAAATTCCATGCTTGCTTCAGCAGCACATACACCAAACATGAATTTCACTTATGTTTATGTATATATCTCACACTAACAGCCTAAAAATAATTTTATAGAATATTTTTAGAATGCCTGTAATTTTGACTATGACCTATCACATGAGGTCAGCTGTATCATTTTCCACTTGTGATGTCATGTGCTCAAAATCATTGAGACTTTGGATCACTTTGGGTTTTATATTTTCAGATTAGAAATGTTCAAACTATAATTTCAGTAACAAGAGTTGCATACATAAAATAACATAACATGGTAGTCAAGCTCTCTGACATCAGGTAGGTCTCTTAACCTTTCTAAGCCTAAGCTTTCTTACCTATAAAATGGGTCAACAGTAGTATATAAATGCTAGGTTAACAGTAGTATATAAATGCTACTAGTATATAAAAGCAAGGGCTTGATAACACAGAGTCCAATGTTACTGTCCAAAACTACTAGTTGTTTTCTTCCAGGTTGTTTGAATTTTATACATTTTATTTATTGTGTAGTCTTAAGAAATCCTCTCCTCTGGCTGGTACTCGATTTCCATATTTGTGAACTAGAAGGTTATCTCCATTCCCTCCCATTCACTTTCCAGCTGTCATTCCACACTTCTCACATTTCAGAGTCAGGCACCAAGAAAAGACAGGCTGTCTCATGCCTGCACCTAAGGGAAGCATAAGGTCCCTGGGAAAATAAACACATGGAAAATGTTGGCAACAGCGGTGCCAGTAGCCGTCATGTTCTTATAATTATAACAGCTACCGTTTGTAGAATGCTTGCTTTGTGCCAAGTACTCTTAAGTACATTAAGATACATTATCATGTAATTCAAGACTCTACTCATTTCTTTCCTTCTGTCTTGCTGACATTGGAAAAATATGTATTTTGCCTAAAATATATATTGCCAACTGGGCAGGCAGTTTTGACAAGGTTTCACATTAGCTAAAGTGTATATTGTAGGTAATGTGACAAACATACCCGGATGTACATCTCCATGGAGAAACAGATACATAGATCGGTAATGTGACTCCTTATGCTTTGTCAGGGCCATCTACCCATCTTGTATCTGTGTCTGGATTGTGAAGATCCAAACTTCACTCCTTGCCATTGCCCTATGATGATACTGTTAATAGCTGTGCCTCTGTTATGTAGATAAGGATATGAAATTCAAAGATAAAGCAGTTGACCCAGCTACAAAGTGGGAAACTCCATGTCTCACTCCAGAGACTTTGTGCTGGTGACCTCTAAACAACTCTAAGAACATTCTAAAGTTTTCCAAACTTAAGGCCCTTTAATTTAATTGTATTATATTTGTGGTACTGCGGATTAAACCCAATATTTCTATCATGCTAATTATGCAATCTACCACTGGACTATATCCCCAGCTCTGAAGCCCCTTCTTAAAACAAGAAACCATGTCTAGCTTTATGATAATAAGAAGGAACTGGGACGCTGTCTGGTTCTAGGGAGCATGGAACACTGCAGGGGAGGTGTCCAAGCAGGTCCCCCACCATGTGGAGCTGCTAAAGCCATTAGCATTCAAGCCTGGGGTTCCAGGTAAAGTTTAGTATCCACAAAGCTGCCAGGGGAGGCTGTCCCACAAATATTCTAACCTCCCGTAAGTTCTGCCTCCTCATTCTTGAAGCAAATACAAACTGGGGCCACCAGCTGGATACATACCTGCCTAAAGCTGATTCCATTCCTTGTTCACTTAGGGTGCAAATAGACCTGTGGCTTGCAGGCATGCTGCACACCGGACCTCCTTTCTACACATGGAAAATACGAAGGGGCTCAGGCAAGCTATACTTTGCTGTTTTACTTGTTATCCATGATCCTGAAGATGAATAGCCAAGCTGTAACCTTGTCAAGCATGTGACAGAGACTCCTTAAATGATGCTCTACCATAACCTGAAAAGGGTGAAAAAGTGATGTTAAAACTGTATCAAGGCTTCTATGTATTTCATTTGTGGCGGGCTACAAAGTGGTGAGGTATTTCACATTTCCCGTTATAGGAAAGAACAGAGTCATGTTACTACAAGGTTTCCACTTACTGGAAGATGCTGGGGGGCCTGGACCCTTGACTCAGTGGCATGCACTCCCAACAGACAGTAATAGTGTTTGTGACTGCAAGAGCTTGGATGCCAGGGCCTGTGCAAATGTCTTTGTCTTCGTGCACCAGGGACGATGAGCTGGAATCATGCATGGAAAACCTGCAAGCTCCAGTCCCTGCCGCTTGCTCAGTTTCACCACACTGAGAACAGAGACAGGCTTGAGATCTAGCTCATGTACTTTGAGACTCAAGTCGGTAGAGTAGGTTCTGGTCTTGCAACTGACACAAGCTGCAAGAGCTCTAGGCTAGCTGATCTTTCTTCTCTGTCTGTAGGAATCTGGCTGGTCTCTGAAACTCCCTGTGTACAGTCTTGCACAAACTCTGTCCATATTAATGGCTGGTGTCAATCTCCTGAAGCTTACACAGTGGGTCCGTTCGCTATCTTATCTTTCATCTCCCCCCTTTCCTCCATCACTAATTAATCAACACATTTCTGCAGTAACAATTCCTCTTCCCATCTCTGAGAATGTCCCAAGCTATTGAGCTGTCAACTGTCTAGCACCTCATCTATGTTAGAGCCCCTGTCAGATACTATAAGATCAGACTATCAAAAAAAAAAAAAAAAAACAAGCATGTACTCTCATCAGTGGTTCTATCTCTATTTTTTAAATGGCAACTTTTTCTCTCCATCACCTTTAGTCCTTGCTCTGATACTTTTTTATTCTTCTGCGATGCATTTCAGTCCTTTCTTCCACAGCCAACCTCAAAGCTGTTTTCAATAGCCATTGTTTATCTCTTCATATGCCTGGGGCCTCATCATTTGCGTGGGATTTTAACCCTCCTCCCATTTTAACTGACACATCTGCCAATATCTCTCGTTGCCAAGTGTCTGACTGTTAGATTATCATTAGGGGCCCAGAGGGTTGATAATGGCGAATTTGTTTCTATAAGGTCATGCAGGAAATCGATGGCAAGACCAGCCTGAAGAGTTACCAAAGCAACGAGACTTCTTTCCTCTTATAAAAAGGACTAGTTTTCAATAAACCACAAACATAGTCAGTCCTTAAATTTTTTTTTTTCTTAACCAATTTTGCATGCTTGAATCTGGTAATCAGAATGACTGATCTAAAAACAAAATATGCAATTTAAGAACCATTGTTGAACTCCTACCATCTTGTATGGTGAAGCTCTGCATCATTTCCAATGTTTTTTTTATTACTTGTGACTGTCTTTGATGGTTTGATCAGTCTTTCATTCTTACAACTGGTGGGCTGAGCAACTTCACTGAAGATAACAGTCTGTAATGTAGCAACTATTGTTAATTCCCATCATTTTGTTTTGAGGTCATGTGTCATTTTTGTTATTTTGGTGTTGTTTTGATTTTGTCTTCATTGTTGTTTTGTTAGTTTTTTAATCTTTAAAATAAAAAAATTTAAATATATATATATATATATATGCAAAAGACTAGTTTTCTTAAACTCCTACCTTATACTTAGAAGAACAAATGACTTCTATAAAACTATCACTTGATATTGAATTCTCACAGCATAAATGACAATGTGTTTATTTTCAGTTAGTCCCTCATTAACCCTTTTAGTGTATTGCATGTGATTCTGCCGATGTGTCACTTCCTCAGGAGTGAGTAGAACCAGTTACATTTTGGAAGGTACCCAACAGATGAGGCATTGGGTCTTAATTCTGTTACCGGCCCTGTGACCCTGTGGGAGTTAACGTCTCTAAAACTTCCTCATCAGAAGGATGTGGGAAAATAAAGGACTACCTCCTGTGGTTGTAAGGAGGGTTAAGTGTGAGGCAGTTTATAAAACATGGTGCTTAAACCTGAGTATGGTAGCACATGCCTGTAATCTCAGCACTTGGGACGCAGAGGCAGGAGGATCACTGTGAGTCTGAGGCCAGCCTGGGCTACAAGGTGAGTTCAAGGCCAGCCTGAACTGCAGAGCAAGACCCTGTCTCAAAAAGATAAAAAAAAAAAAAAAAAAAAAAAAAAAAAAAAAAAAAAAAAAAAAAAATGGTGCTTAGCAAATAATAAGAGCTAAGTAACCTATTGTGTGGATCAAAGTCAATAATTCAGTTTTCCCTGTATATGTGGGATACTTTGGAGGGATGGAGAACTAGCTGACTATTCACTCTTGTTTGGTTTTTTTGTTTTTTTTGTTTGTTTGTTTGTTTGTTTGTTTTATTTCCTATACTGGGAATCAAACTCACAACCTTGCACTTGCCAGGCAGGCGATGTGCCGCTGAGCTAAATCCCCAGCCCTGACTATTCACCTCTTGAAGCAAATAGCTGAGTACTTGCTGTCCAAACCCTGTCCTTCCAATTGTCAAAGCACTCGCTCTGCACAGATATCTCCTCTCACCACCATACCAAAAATCAGGCCCCAGTTACTCTTCATCTCATCACTTGAGTATTTACTTCATAGTATTTTCTATAATGAACCAGAGTTTTATTTGATGCCATGTTCACTGGTCACTTTCTTCCAGAGCTGGAGAAGGTCTAGATTTTTGATGTCTTTTTACAACTAAATCCCCAGCACTTAGCCCAGCGCTTAGGGCAAAATGGACATTCTGATTTTTTTTAGTTGGATGAAAACATCCTACCTCCTGGAGGCACATTGAAAGCAAAGTGGATAGAACTCTTGAAGTAATTCACAATCAAGTGGGGAAGTGTGAAAACACATCAACTCAAATTTGAATACCCCTACATGCC
Organism: Chinchilla lanigera; assembly: GCF_000276665.1. Lineage (NCBI taxonomy): Eukaryota > Metazoa > Chordata > Mammalia > Rodentia > Chinchillidae > Chinchilla > Chinchilla lanigera. Next base: position 14,790,425 of record NW_004955408.1, on the reverse strand, counting down.
TCTTAATGTTTGATCAAAAATAGTAATAAGTATTATAAGTATAAATGGAAGGAACAAGCCTGAACAGGAAAGGAAGAGGCAGTAGGGATGGGTGAAGGCACAGGAAATGTTAGCAAATTTGCAAAACATTCCCAGGACTGCGGTGGTTCTCAGAAAGAAAGCTCCCATTCTGACTTGTGAACCTGATTTTGCTTTAGGCATGTTTCGCTCTGTGCCTCTGCTATTTCCCAACAATCTCAGAACAACTATAGTATGTTGCTCTCCTGGGAGAGAAAAGACACCTAGATTATAAGAACCCAGATTATAAGAAAAAGGAAAATTATATTCCTCCCTGCTACAAATATTTATATTTTTAAGAGAATAACCCTGTAGTTTTTCAATAACAAAGGCAATACATATTCATCACAAATACTTAAGAAAATACAAATAAGCAAAAGTCTTAGCCATAACCCATTATGCAGATGATCATTGATACAGTTTGATATACATGCTTTTAATTTATTGTACACATGCATACTTATCTTGAGTGCACCATTATCAAACATTTTTATGTTCAATTTTATACAATGCCCACTTTCCATATCATATAAAATATTTCTCCCACATTACATTTTCTAAACATATACTTGATCTAACAGCAGGAGCATACACATTAACATCTTTATAAAGAACAGAGGTGAGAGGAAGACCAGGGAAATCATCAAAGACAGTGGTCTGGAAGTGGTGTGGATTCTTTGCCTGTGTTCTCCAGGGAAGGAGACCCTCTTAAGGCTGAAGTAGGGAAATACGGGACATAACTACCCCACACTGGGTATTTTCATAGTGCCTATGCCAAAATGATACCAGACGTGTCCCATTAAAGAATTCCCAGATTAGAGTCTATTACCTCCACCTTCAGAAACTACCAGCCAGAGAAAAATTATGATTACTGCTTTGGTGTTATTGATTATCATATTGTTTGTTTAGTTTTTAACAGCTGTGTTGAAGTAGACTTGCCAGGCAATAACCTGTGTCTATTAAAACCATGCACTTCAAGTTGTGATAGGGATTGACACTCTGAAATGGCCTTTACAGCCAGAATCAGGGACATACATGTCACTCCCAACTTCGTCAAGACATTTTATAATCCATCACTATCATCTTTTCTCCCAAAAAGCTTTCTACATAACTGCATCTTTGTCCCATTTTTCAGCTCATTATTAACAAAGATTATATAATCTGATATTAACATCTTCCTGTGGACTCCTTTATCTGGAAGGAGGGACTGCTTTTCTCTATGTCCCTGACACACCACACACACCAATGTCTGAGCAACTTCTGTAAAGACAGCTTCATCTCACTGTAGGCATTGCCACAAATGGAAACATTTTTATTTTCAAATTTTATTGTATGAGTACATTTGCAACATGCAGTTTACAGTCATCTTGAAGAGTAGTTACGTGCCCATGTTACAGCTTACTTCTTGTGAGTCCCCTTCCACTTCTCTCCTCCTCCCAGTCCCCCATCACCTTTTGCATACTTGTTGGTACCATTTGTCTCGTCACATTTATGCACATAGTGTTTACTTTGATTGGAGTCATTAGGATCCTGTACATGGTACATCTTTATCCCTCTCATTTCCCCTTCCCCTCCGCATTACCATTTTCCTTGTTCCCTTGGGCCATTTCCCTATTAGATGAGATCTGCCCCCTTGTCCCTTTCTATCCATCCTTTATCATTTTCTTTGTCTGTACTTTACCTCCCTCCAATGACAGATACCACACAGTATTTAAGCTTGTGTGTCTGATTTATTTCACTTGGAGATATATACATATCTCCAAGCATCTGTTTTGTTCATCCAATTTTGTTTATCCAATTATCTGTTGATGGTTATACAGGCTGCTTCTAGGAGTTAGCTAATATGAATGGGACTGCTATAAACATTGGTAGGCAAGTATCACTGTAGTATGATAACTTAAGCTCTTTGGGGAGGATACCTAGCAGGGCAATTGTTGGGTCATATGGAATTTCTAACTTCAGTTCTTGGATAAATCTCCATACTGATTTCCATTACAGAACATGGATGCAAAAATCTTCAACAAGATATTAGCAAATAGAATACAGCATATTATCAAAAAGCCTACATACCATAATCAAGTAGGTTTCACCCCAAAGATGCAAGAATACTTGAACATATATGTCTATAAATATAATATATCACATAAACAGGAGCAAGGTGAAAAACCACATGATCTGTCAATAGTCATAGAAGAGGCTTTTGACAAAATCCAATACCACTTCAAAACTAAAAACCCTGGAGAAAACAGATACAGAAAAAACATATCTGAATATTATAAAGGTGCCTTATAACAAACCAATAGACAGCATCATACTAAATGGAAGAAAACTAAAAGTATTCCCCCTAAAATCAGAAACAAGACAAAGATGTCCACTATCACCTCTGTTATTCAACATAGTACTTGAAACATTATCCAAAGCAATTAGGCAAGAAAAAGATATAAAAGGGATACATATAGGAAAGGAAGAACACAACTTATCGTTATTGCAGATGACATGGTACTCTACACAATAGACCTGAAGAACTCCACCAAAAATTTCTTAGACTTATTCAGAGACCCAATCCAAAAGTGGGCATCTGAGATGAACACACACTTCTCAGATAAAGAGATACAAATGGCAAATAAATACACGAGAAAATGTTCAACATCATTAGTCATTTGTGAAATGCAAATTAAAAAACCATTGAGATTTCATCTCACCCCAGTAAGAATGGCTAGCATTAAAAAATCAACCAATAACAAATGCTGGTGAGGCTGTGGAGAAATAGGAACTCTCCTCCACTGCTGATGGGAAAGCAGACTGGTGATACCACTGTGGAAATCAGTTTGGAGATTCCTCAGCAAACTAAGTTTAGAGGTCCCATTCAGCCCAGCTATTCCCCTTCTGGGTATTTTCCCAGAAGATCTGAAAGCACCATATCACTGTGATATACGCACACCCATGTTTATAGCAGTGCAATTTGTACTTGCTAAATTGTGGAAGAAGCCCAAATGTCCATCCACTGAGGAATAGATAAAAAAATTGTGGTACTTTTATATAATGGAATATTACTCAGCTATAAAAAAGATAAACTTGAGGCTTTTATAGGTAAATGGTCACAACTAGAGACCATACTCATAAGTGAAATAAACCAGACCTCCATGTGTAAGCAACACATTGTCTCACTAGTGTAAGAACCTGAAAGAGTGAATAAAAATTAGGAAGAATGACAGACATTGTGAAACAACAGGAAAATGCTCAAAAGTAAAGAGCAACTGGGAGCGGGGGCTGGAGATTTAGCTCAGCGGCAAAGCACCTGCCTGGCAAGCACAAGGTCATGAGTTCGGTTCCCTGTACCAGAGGGGGGGAAAAAAATGAGCAACTGGGGTGAGGGAAAAGATAAAAGAAAGAAGAAATTATGTATGATGTATATACAGGGTAGCTAACATAGCTGTACTACTGACTTTTATGGCTTTACTGAAAGGAACAGTTAATGATTAATTATTTGATTAATCTTGCATGTCTCTATTTGTTTTCCTGAGAAACCACTTTGAGGATGTTAATACATAATACAACAACCATTGTTAATTTCCTACCACTTTCTCTGTAACTCTGTATTGCTTGTATTTATTTTATGCTATTTTGTAAATGGATGTGTGTTTGTTAATATGTTTTCCTTCTTTTATTTTTAAAATAAATTTTTTAAAAATAACCAATTTCAACAAAGTATCAGGATGTAAGAACAATACACAAGAATCATTAACATTTATGTATTTCAACAATGAATGGGATGAGAAGGAAATTATGAAAACAATACCATTCATAGTTGCTTCAAGAAAAATGAAATACTTAGGAATTAACCTATCCAAGGAACTGAAAGACTTCTACAAAGCAAACTACAGTATTCTGAAAGAGATTAAAGAGGACATCCAAAAATGGAAAGATGTTTCTTTTCCTGGACAGGCAGAACCAATATTTTCAAGATGTCCATCCAAAATTCATACAGATTCAATACAGTCCCAATCAAAATACCAACAGCATACTTCACAGATTTGGAGAAAAAAGAATCTAAAATCCACATGAAACCAGAAGAGACCCGGAATAGCAAAAGTAATTTTGGGGAATAAGAACAAAGTAGGCGGCATAGCTGTACCAGACTTAAAGCTATACTACCAAGTAATTGCGACAAAAATGGCATGGTACTGCAAGAAAAACAGACATGTGGATCACTAGAACAGAATCAAGGATACAGAAATGCCCCCAGGTATATTCAACTATTTGATCTTTGACAAAGGGGCCAAAGTCACGTATTGGAAGACAGATAGCCTATTTAACAAACAGTGTGGGAAAACTTGCTTATCAGTTTGTAGAAGAATGAATCTGGACCCTTACCTCTCACCATATGCTAAATGAAAATCAAAATACACCAAAGATCTAAACATTTACCAAAACATTAAAACTTCTGGAGGATAATACAGGTTAAACATTTGCAGACATGGGTGTAGGAAAGGATTTTCTCAACAGAACCTCAATCACGCAAGAAAGGGCAGCAAGAGTCAACAAGTGGGACTATAACAGATTAAAAATCTTCTGTACAGCAAAAGAATCGGTAGTGTGAGGCCACCATCTACAGGATGGGAAGAAACATTTTGCCAGCTACTCTTCAGGCCGAGGACTAATATCTAAAATATAAGTTTCTAATGTGTTTTTTATTACTTGTTATTGTCTTTAATTGTTTGATCAATCTTGCATTCTTGCATCTGGTAATCTGAGCAACTTCGTTGAAGATAACAATATGTAATATAACAACCATTGTTAATTCCTATCGTCTTGTTTTGAAATCCTGTATTGTTTTTATCATCTTTGTATTGTTTTGCTTTATGTCTTCATTGTTGTTATTTTGTTATTTTTTGTTTTTCTCTTTAAAACGAAAAAAAAGTATCTACAAAGAACTTGAGAAATTTAAGCCACCTAAAATTAAAGACACGGTCAAGAAAAGGACTAGAGAAATGAAAGGATACTTCACAGAGAAAGAAACACAAATGGTCAACAGATATATGAAAAATGTTCAACATTTCTGGCCAATCGAAATGCAAATTTTTTTTTCTTGGTTTTTCTCCAGTACCAGGAATCAAACTCAAGACCTTGCACTTGCCAGGCAGGCACTGTGCCACTGAGCTAAATCCCCAGTCCCTAAATGCAAATTTAAACGACAGTAAGATTCCATCTTTCACCAGAAAGAATGCAAATCATTAGGAAATATTGTTTACATTTCTACTGAAATGCAATATTCACACATCTTTATAGGGTACAATAAAGAAATTATATATGGATAATATATAATAATCAAATCAGAACAATAAGCACCTCCAACTCTTTAAACATTAATCTTTATGTATCAGGAATTTTGAAGTGTTCTGGTCATTTTGGAATATATCATAGGTTGATTTGACCAATAGTTAGCCTATTGAGTTATAGAAAACCAAAGCCAGTTCCTCCAATCCGTGCTTTGGTGATTACTGAATTTCTTCCTATTGCCCACCACCTACCAGCTCTTTCCAATTTCATGGTCTCTGTTACATTCTGTTCTTCTATAAGCCTGACTTTTTAGTTTCCACAAATGAGTAAAAACGTGTACTATTTGCCTCTTTGTGTCTGGCTTTTTTCACTTAATGTGATGACCATATTCCTTCCATGTTGCTGTGCATGATAGAATTTAATTCTTTGTATGGCTGAAAAATATTCCATTGTGTATGTATCTCATAGTTATCATCCATTTACCCACTCATGGGCACGCAGGTTGATCCTGTATCCTAGCGACTGTGAGTAGTGCAGTAAACACGGGAGCATCAGAATCTTTCTTATATAATTATCTTATCTCCTTTGGATATGTACCCAGTAGTGGAAATGCTAGGTCATATGATAGTTCCAATTTTAGTGTTTCTCGGGAATATCAGTACTATTTTTCATAACAGCTATACTAATACACATTGCCACTGATAGAGTAAAAGAGCTCTCTTTTCTCTGTTCCTCCCAGCTTTTTCTTTTTTTGATAATAGACATTCCAACTGGGGTGAGATAATATTTCACTATGGTTTTGACTTGCATTTCCCAGGTAATTAGTGAGAGGAGATTTTTCATATACTTGTCGGTCATTTATCTGTCTTCTCTTGAGAAGCATCTATTTAGTTTGGCAGCCAATTTTTAAATTGGATTATTTGGGGTTTTGCTGTCCCTTATATATTTTGATTATCAATCCCTTTCTGGATGAATAGTTTGCAAATATTCACTCCCACGCTGTAGGTTTTCTCTTTCACTATTTCTTTTCTGTGCAGAAGCTTCTTCATTTGGTAAAATTCCATTTTTCTATTTTTACTTTTGTTGCCTGTGTCTTTGGGGGTCATATCTAAGAAATTATTGTCTACATCAATGTTTAGAAGTGTTTTCCTGTTTTACTGAATGATTTCATAGCTTTCATAGCTTCAGTTATGTCTCTGATTTATTTTTAGTTGCTTTTTGTATACAGTGAAAAGACAGAACCTAGTTTATTTGCCCTTGTCTGTATATATACTAAATTTTACCATTATTTGCACATTTATTGAGCATATTCTGTTCTCCACTGTATATTCTTGGTGTCTTTGTCAAAATCAATTGGTCATAAGGATATGTATGGACTAATTTCTAGGTTATCTTTCTTGCTCCATTGACTTAAGTATCTATTTTCATGACAATACCATGTTGTTTTGATTGTTAAATGCTTTCAGAATGTTTGGATGTCAGATATTATGATGCATTTTCTTTATTTTTTGCTTTTTTCATTTTGTTATTTGCCTCAGGAGTTCTTTGGCTATTCTTGGTCTTTTGTGTTTCCATATGAATTCTAGAATTCTTTTTCTCTATTTCCATGAAGAGAAGTTATTGGTAATTTAGCGGGAATTATGTTGAATCTTAGGATTGCTTTGGACAGTATAGCCTTCCTACAGAGTTTTTGGATCCAAGAACATGGTATATTGTTCTACTTTTTTTGTATCATCAGCTTTTAATTTCTTTCATTTTGTAAAATTTTCATTATTTATTGATTTTTATTTATTTATTTTTTGCAGCCTTGGGGATTGAACCCAAGCCCTTTGCACTATGCTACATCTCCAGCCCTTTTTATTTTTTATTTGTGGCAGGGTCTCACTAAATTGCCCAGGCTGGGTTCTAATTTGTGATGTTCTCACCTTTGCCCCCCAGAGTGCTAGAATGATAGGTATGTGCCTTCTTATCTAGCAGCTTTCTAATTTTTGTTGTAGAGATCTCTTCATATGAGTTCATGAAGGCCTGGAAGGAACCTGGGCTTTGCTATTTTATCATTTTATTTTGTATTAATTCATTAATTTATTTAATGGTACTGAAGGCCAAATTCATGGTCTCACACATGCTAGAAAAATGCTCTACCCTTGAACTTTACACCCTAAGCTTCAATTTCATTCTTTTTTTATTTTAAAGAGAATAGTAAAAATAAAGAACAATAGCAAAATACCACATCATGGACAAAAAAAAAAAACAAAGCAAAAACATTAAAAATGATACAGGGTTTCATTTTTAAATGAAAATGATAGGAATTAACAGTGGTTGTTATATTACATATTGTTATCTTCAGCAAAGTTGCTCAGATTACCAGATGTAAGAATGCAAGACTGATCAAACCATTAACGAGAATTTTTTAAAAATGAAAAAAAAAAAACATTAGAGGTAATACAGAGTTTTGCTAGACAAGATGGTAGGAATTCACCAGTGGTTGTTAAATTTCATTCTTAATGCAATGAGAAGACCTAGAAAGGCTTTCATCACAATTTTTTTTTTTTTTTTGGTTTTTCTCCAGTACCGGGAACCGAACTCACGACCTTGCGCTTGCCAGGCAGACGCTTTTGGCCGCTGAGCTAAATCCCCAGCCCTCATCACAATTTTATTAGTTAAACTGTTTTGTTCTTTAATAAAGACACACAAATAGAGAAAATTTTAATTTTCTAACTAAAACAAATAATATGAATGTAAAATTATCTCTGAGTTGTGGTACCTTAATTCAGAGCAAAATAGCAATTGATTACTCTATATCGAAGAATACTACCTATCATTATCCAAAAGGTGAATTCTATTCATCTCTATGAAACAGTGTATTATTTCTAATTTTTAGAACAGAACATTAACTCAGAGCCCAGGTACCTTTGTCAAACATCATGCTATGATGTTTAAATAGTTTTCCCAAATTTACAAAACTTCAAGTATAGCCTAAGAGAAGTAATAGGACCAAGGAAAATGTCTCTATCAAAAAACTCTTGAATATTTTACCACGTAAGTGTATTTAAAGCCAATTTTCTGGGGCTGAGGATTTAGCTCAGCAGCACAGCACCTGCTTGGCAAGTGCAAGGTCATGAGTTCGATTCCTACTACTGGAAAAAAATAAAATAAAATAAAATAAATAAAGCCAATTTTCTTAGCCAGGCATAGTGATGCACATCTATAATCCCAGGATTCAAGAGACTGAGAAAGGAAGATTGCTGCAAGCTTCAGGCCAGTCTGGGCTACATAATGAGTTCCAGTCCAGCCTAGATTACATAATTTGAGACCCTGTCTCAAAGAAAAAGCAGTTTTCAGTTTTCTATCCCTTTATGTAGCATTTTCACTTTTGGAAGGAAATATACCATTCTTTGGAAAAAGAAGATAACAAAGAAAATAATTACACGCAAAGGCCACATGATGATGGGGTTCTGTGGCAAGGGACAGAGTACTCACAGAGGTCATCCAGAGTACTGGGAAAGTCATAGGGCCACCTGGCAAATCAGCAGCAAGGACATATCATGGAGACCTAGCAGTTCTTGCAAAACAGAATATTGACAAAGAAAAGCTAACTCCAGCAGCTGCTAACCATAGCTGTCTGTTCATATATGAAAGCTTTCAAAAAGTCAAATATAGAATCATAACATGACCCAGCAATTCCATAACTCCACTCCTTCATATACTCGAAAAATAGTTGAAAACCAGTATTCACAATCCAAAGAAAGAAACAAAAATCCTCTTGTGCACCAAGGGCCAAAACAGCACTATTATTAATCATCAAAATGTAAATGAAACCAGTACAAATGGCCACCAAACCATGAGTGGATAAACATAAGATGGCATATCAGTACAATGTCATCTTGGTCAGCCATAATGACAAATGGAATTTTAGTACATGTTACAATGTCAAGAATCCTCAGAAGCATTATAAATGAAATGATTCAGATACAACAGTCACATACTGAATGATTCCTCTGTCTTTGTTATTTTTCTCTCATTGCTGGGACAAAATATCTGACGCCCAAAATTAAGGAAGGAAACGTTTATTTCACTTACAGTTTCTGGAGGTTTTAGTCCATACTTCACAGATTACAAGGCAGAGTGGCACATGGCAGAGGGCTACAGCTCCTGGTGGCAGAACACAGCAAAAGCAACAAGCACAAAAGCCAGGAATGGCCGCAAAAAGCCTCTTGCTGTCCCTTACATATGCAAACTATCCACCCCAGGGCAGGTGCAGCTCTCATACCTATAATCAATCAAACTCTAAAAGCCTGCCCCATGACCACATGAGGCTTTGGGGGGTCACACAGACACCAATCATGACATCACTTATGTGCAACATGCAGAGGCAGCAAACTCAGAGACAAAGAGTAAATCCTCTGTTATGAGGGGCTGGGCCAGGCCAGAAGGATACCGAGTGCTTAACTGGTAGGCATTTTTTCCTTTGGGATGATGAAAATACTGAAACTATATAAAGATGCTGGTCATATATTATGAATGCACTAAGTGCCCATGTGCACAATTTTAAATGGTTAATTTTATGGTATGTGGATTTTGCTTCCATAAAAATTTCAGGAGGGTCATTAAGAGCTCACCAAATCTTGAGCTGAGAGTGTAACAATCCATAGGGAATCTTCAGATAATTTCTTTATTCATTCTCTCTCTGTAAGTATTAAATTTCCTCCTAGATCAGGTATTAGGATAAGCCAAATAATACATGGTCTTTGCCTTTGTGAGTTTACATTCTAGTGGTAAATGAAACAGACATAAATCAGCCAAGAAGAACGTAAGTGATAGGTGAGATGAATTACCTGAAGAAGCATTTCCAGGGAGAGGTCAGGAAGATGTCTCCTTTGAAGTAACCATTGAGGAACCTTGTGAAGGACTGACTAGGAGGTAGAGGGCCATTGTAGCAGTGGAATAGTGTTCTGAGCAGAAGCAGCCTACTGGCAGGAAGTTGCTCTATAGAGATGTCAAAATCTCACAGAATGTTTGAGGCTAGCCTGTAGATGTGCAGAAGACATCTGGTGTGAGATAAAACTAGAAAGACAGCCTGAGATAAATTAGGCAGTCTGTAAGACTCATTCATGATCTTGGTCCTGGTCCTCAAAAGAGTAGGGAACATCCCCCAGACAACTTCCCTCCCCTCCGTGATGCTCCATTCCTTGCCCTGCATGTCCCAGCTCTCACAATATGTTTATGTCCTATGGCCTGTGAGTTCTGCACCAGCTCTGTAAGCAAAGGCTTTTCCTGTTCTGAGATGGCTCTTGCCACAGCACATTAGGTGCTCAAAACACTGTTAAAGATGTCCATGGATTTCCATTTTGAAAATGCTTCTCAGGCTGGGTCAGTGAGTTGGTGAGCAGAGAGGCAGAGCACCCAGCTGATCCATCTGTAGTAGAAGGAAGAGGCGGGGTCCACAGCTCCCGAGAATGCTTGCATGTGCGCCGCCTCCTGTGGGTGGGCTCCAGCTGTTTCTTTTGCAAACATTACATCTTACTTTGAAGAATTAGACCCTCATTTTGCAGAGTACTCTGGCCCCCTGAGTCAACCTTTCCAAGCAGAGGTTGAACTATCAGAAGTCAGTGGGTAACACTGCAAGGCTGGAGTTGGCTGGCACATTGGTGTGGGTGCTGAGAGTATAGTCCTATACCTGTGTGCTTGTATTCAACCCACTCTTGATCCTTTCACCAGGAAACCTTAACACCCATCCATCCCCCTGGTTCTCCATATAAATGATATACTTGATCCCCACCCTGTACTTTTCTTACAGATTTTTTTTTGTTTCCTATTGTCAAGATAATAACTTTATCTGAACTGTTGTGATGGAAGGTTACTATGTAATGACAAACTGTGCTGTGATTTCAGCAACAATTTTAACAGGATTCTTATTTCATGATTCCCCACACTTTGAAAATAGCATATATGTATGTGTACAATTTGATATTTATTCAACCTAGAGGCAATGTCCAGTGCTCATAGAACTGCAGACCCTGACACCCAGACAGTGGCCTCAAACATTTTAATTCATGTAGTTCTTAGCCACTGGAGTAGAAAGCAGAAGAGATCATCATCCTCCAAACAGAGAAAGACGAAGTCAATTTTACAAGGGGAGATGGAGTGGTTTTGCAGCTTGCTTTAGGACGGAGCTACTTACTTCGGCCTCCTCCACACCACTTCCCGATTCCAGACAGGTGATAATATCTAATACCTCTCCTTCCAGGAGAAAGGTCCTCCAAGGCTGCAGAAGCAGATTGCTTTATTCGTCAGATTAAACATTCTCTCACTAGTGGGTGGGTCCTAAGGTGGTTTCTAGAATAGCTCACAAAATGAGGAAGAGTCAGAGACCTGCATGAATACTGAGAGAATTCTGCTGGGTGCTTAATAGTTTGTGAGAAGAAAAATTTCTTGATCTTTAAAACATAAGGTACGGGTCTGAACAATGGAGATGCCCCCTTTCTTGCCTTCCACTGCATTTATGTTTTTCTAACAGATTTCTTTGTCAGAGGTGCTGATTTCTCTTTTCCCCAAGCTCGTTAATTTCTCAACGTTAATACATTTCCCTTACCCTCTAATTAGGCACCACTTCTCACATATTTATGGTAGAGAATGCTCAGAGGCCAGGGTGTCTCCTCCATACACATGGAGGCTAGACCACACTTGTGACTGGTGCAAAATCTGCGTGCAGAGGCAGAGCAGGAGCCATGTACCAAGTATTAAATAAAAACTTATGGAGGCCATAGTACTGGACTGAACTCCTCCCCTGGGCCCCAACAGACTAGATTAGAAATCAAAATGGAGTCACCTATGCTAACATTCCACATCACCAAACCAAAACCAAGTTGTTATCTGACCGTCTGAGAAATCAGGAGCAAGAAATAATAGACAAATTACCCAAATAGGCCAGTGGCATGGTAATAAATAGTTCCCTCTGCTTTACCTTTATCAGAAGAAAGACGTAACCTAACATTAACCCATCCTTTTCCTTTCGTTCTGTTGCCCTATTCTCACCTTATAAGAAAGTAACATTGAAAAGACAAATCTGCTCTTTTCTTCTTTCTTCAGTATTTTTCTGTCTATAATCCAGCTTCCTCTGTTCTGCTTTTTGGAACACTTCATTTTATGTAATGAAGTTTTGCCCAGTTCTAGAATTAAGAAAAAGCCAATGAAAATCTTTCAACTAAATTACTGTAACTTCATCTTTAGACACAAGTGACAGTCACAAAAGACTATCTATAAGCCTTTTATTTGCTACATTAAACAAATATTTGATCAACTACTACATTCAAGGTGTTATTCTAGATGACTAGGATTTTTATGGTGAATCAAAGAGAAAATTCTCTGCCTCCCAGAATAAGTCAATAAAATCATAGGCTGAAAGGTGATAACTGCCTAATAGGAAAAGAATTAGATGAGACAGACTGGGAATGCCAGAGGCTGACAGCGGCTTGAGTGTATTTCTAAAAAGGGTGTTGGAAAGATGACCCTTGATGGTGACTTCCAGCAGGAAAGAGCCATGCCGGTGTCTGGGGGGACAGCAATCTAGACACGAGAGACAGAAAATGAAAGACTAGTATGAAGATGAATGTGACTAGAATTATAAGAGTGAGGGGTCGGAGGCAGATCATATGAGAACCTGTGAATCCAAGGACTTAAGATTTGAATGCTATGATCTGGTTGAGTGCCTCTTGAGGCCCGTATGTTACAGCATTCTTCCCCAGAGTGACGCTATTAAAAGTAGCGAAACCTCTGAAAGGTATCACCTGTGAGAGGTCTGTAGTTCTCAAAGAAGACTGCCGGATCCAGTGCCTTCTTCTTCTTCTCTGCTTGCTGGCTTATATTGTGAGTGGTTTTCTCCACCATGCACTCCAGCCATCGTGTACCACCCTTGCAGATACCCAAAGCCACAATCTTCTCTTTTTGTAGTTTAATTGTCTCAGGTATTTTGCTATGGTGATAGAAAGCTGCTTAATTCACTCAGAGTGAAATGTAGGCCAACAGTGAGTTTTGACCAGAGGAGAAATGAGATCTCACTTGGGTTGTATTCATTATAGGCTTATATTTTTATTTATCTAATAGTTTTATACCAAGTGAAAACTAGTGCCAGGATCAATTACATTACAGTTTGCATTTTATGAAGTGCTTTTCCTAATTTTGTCACTCACGCTATGTGTATCAGCTGACATCCTTTTATGAAGCAGAGCTCCCTCTCATCATCCTTGAGTATTTGATTGCCCAGGAATACATTTCCTGCATGCAAATAAAAAATAGACACTTCTGTTGTTGCCTTTAATAGACAATTTTCAAGGGAAGCTTTTTTTTTACTTTTCTTAATTACCTCAAATAGAAACAAATTTATCACGTACTTTAGAGGAATCCTGTCATAGTCCTTTTCACATGGCCCTTTCTCATCACTGTGGTAAATTCCAGCATGGAGCCATTCCTGATAGTGTACCCATGATTTCTGGAAGAAAAAGGTCAACCCTTGAAGAGCCCATACTAATACACAGCTCTTTCGTGGATTTGGTGGTCAGATAAGACCCTGAATAGTAGCTTTTAAATGCCATGTCCCTGCCATACTACCTTCATTATTTAAAGTTCAATCTAAATAACTTACTTTGTTTTTAAGTTTCTGTGAAATTGTGCCCCTATGTGCTTTAGGACCTTGATTCTTATTATAATCCCTCAAAACTACCCAGTGACCCAAAATGTACTACCCCATCCCCAAACTGTCTACAGTCTAATTTTCCCCGAGATATCTTCTTCAAATTTATCCATGCCTATTGTATTTCATTCTTCAAGTTTTCCATCAAAAGTATCTCAATCCTTATGCATGCAACTCTCAAAATTATCTGATTCTACTTTCATTGTGCACCCACATATTTTTGCCTTATCCCCCTATCATTTTGTTTCTTATGTTCTTAGCTGTATAAAAGTAATTATGTTCACAACTACCTCAGCCTTGAGTTCGCAAATGTCAATGTCCTGAGAACAGAAGAAATTGCACTGATATTTTGATTTCTCCCAGTGGTTAAGGGAGTGTCTTGTTCATTGCAGGTCCTAAACATTTATGGAAAAGAATTTATATAGCAGCTGTGGCAATTTTCAAATGCCTACTTTCATTTACATATTCACCTGTTATATATTAAGCACCTAATGTTTCTCAAGTAATAGGTGCTGAGGAGAATACAAAAATGAACCAAGAATTAGACCCCACCCTCTGGGAGAATCCAATTTAAAAGGAGAACTAAGACATATAAGAAAATTGCTATAGTACAAGATGAATGGTAAAAGCTATGACATTAAGAACAAAAGGTTAAATTTACCCTGATGTTTGTTCTTATTCTGCCATGGATATTTTCTTCACTAACTTATTAGTCACTCTACCAATTAGAATAAAAACAACTTTCAAAGGGGCAGGAGGGTTTTTGTCCTATCACTAGAAGAAAAAAGTTGATGGTGTCATGCTGCTGCTTTTCCCGAGCAGAGAACAAAGACAGAGGGTGTCTATTCTGTGTTTTTTTCCTCTCTCGCCAATTCATGCCATCCAAAGAGTATTTAGCAACTTTTCTTTCCATCAACAGGAAGCACTTGTACTTTCATGATTCCTGTAAGTTAGGAATCAATACATTTGCTCCTGAGGTCTAGCTAAAGTGAGTATAAACTCTAGCCTCCTTTAATTTGTCTGAAAGTTCATTTCTGTGTCCATTCCTTAGTTAGGGTCATCAGCCAGCCCTGCAAACACATCTGGGGAGAAAACAAGCATTGCTAAGGAACTGCTTTTGTCTCTAGTTCCCTGCTGATTCAGAATTCACCTTTCCACATCTGGACTATGCAGGGTGCTACCCTCCTTGTTTTAATCACAGTATGCTCCTTGCATCAACCCTGCTTATTAAAACAGGAGACTGAGAACAATCAGGGCTATGCAGTTCTCCCTCTCAGCTCATCTGTTTTCTGCTTGCTTATTCATTCACTTACATATTCATTTATTCAACAAATACTGATTAATCACCTTCCTTTTTATATACTCTACCTGTTCCCAAAAGGATCAGATGTGGCTTCTGGGATCAAATGTAATGCAAAACAGGGTAGCTAGGGATAAAAACAGAAAGGCAAAGACCCTGCCACCAGTGTCAAAGGCAGTTAATATTCCATCCTGCCTCTATTGCAGCAAAAGAGATTTGTTTGACTTCTGAGATTTTGTTTTCTAACCAACCAAAATTCACAAACTTGAGTGAAGAATGTAATTTTTTCCTACAACTAAACATTCATTGAACAACTGGGCAGAGTGCTTTGTTCTGTTATTCGGGTGACTGGAATGAAAGAATGAATTCACTGGGTCCCCAATTTTAGGAATTTACGTTTTACCTTTAAAATTTGTATTAAAATGTATATCTGATACTTATTCTGTACTCTTCTTTAACTATTTATTATTAAAGAATATTTGTCCCTTCTGTAAACAGAACCCTTCCATAACTAGAAAAAATGATGAGAATACAGAAGTGACGTAGCATTTCATGTGCACAGTGACACCTGAGCTGTGGCATACTCATTATACAAGGCAGACTGGAGCATGCTAAGGATTAAAATCACACAAGCCCCAGAATAAGATAGACAATTCTCTGATCATATAGCAAAACAGAATGAAGCCGCACCTCACTGGAGAAAAATCTCACTGTGGATATCAGTGGTTTCATTTTGCTTGTTTTGTTGTTGTTGCTTTGCTTTGTTTTGTTACTTTGTTTCATTTTTAGTACTGGGAATTGAACTCAGGGCTTTGGTACTGAGCTATGTACCCAGACCTTTATTTATTTTCTGAGATGACATCTCCCTAAATCACTAAGTTGCCCACACTGAGCTCAGACTTGCAGTCCTGCCTTAGCCTTCCAGAGCGCTGGGATTATAGGTGTGGCCGCCACACTCATTTTATGTAACTATTTTTCAGTACCATCATGTATGGTTCCCTTTTCCATGTCAGTGCCCTACCTGTGAGGTACTGATCTGTCACCTGCAGCTGAGTTCTGTAGGACAGTTTCTTTACTGTATGGAGGAGGTGAAAACCTCTGAGTCTTACCTGCACTGGGTATACTTCAGTAAGTGCCACGTGGAGCCAGCCACGTTTACCCACTTTAGGGGTTGGCACATATGAGTAACCCCAGAAGGAAGTGTGTCTATCCCCATGAGGAGGTGAGAGTCCACATGAGATTTGGGGAGGCTTTTTAAAGAACAGATACTGAACTTTGCTTATTTGACAATATTACACTGCTTAGAAATTATATGCTGTGCAGAAAAATGAGCAGTTATGAAAGTCATAAAAATTCAAGAATATTTCCATCCTCATATTACATGTCCTGTTTCCAGGTGTTTAGATCAGATCCTGATTCATGCTTCTTCTCATCCTCTAATGTACTTATCTCCTTTGTCACATGTCAGAGACACAGCCCTATAAGCAGAGCTACCCACTTGGCGGGTAGATATACTTAGAGAAGTGCCGGTGACTCAAGGCACCTGATTTTAATGTGATTCTCATGGCATCCAGTTGGGTTTCGTTTGCTTACTCTACTAAATTAGACTTTCTGCTTCATCAGTAGTTCAGCACCACCTCTGTCCTTTCTCTTGCCAAGGTGAATTGTGTCCCTAAAAAATACATATGTGAGGTCCTAATGCTTCATCCCTCAGAACACAGCTTTATTTAGAAATAAATTTGTTGCAGATGCAAAAGTGGGATTATACTGGATTAGGGTGGGTCCCTAATCCAATATGACTGGTGTTCTTAAGAAAAGGAGAATTTTGTGCAGAAAGACAAGTACTATCTCTAATGGTTTTTTAAATTATTACTTTCTTACTCTCTTAAATGGTTTGATCAATTTTACAGTCGTGCATCTGGTAATCTGAGCAACTTTGTTGAAGATACTAATATGTAATATAACAACCTCTGCTAATCCCTATCATTTGGTTTGAAACCCCAGATCATTTTTAATGTCCTTGCTTTGCTTTGTTTGTATTTTGCTATTGTTCTTTTTTTTTACTACTCTCTTTAAAATAAAAAAAGAAAAAAAAACATGTGCCAAGGAGATCATGTAAAGATAAAGTCAGAGGTTAAGATTATATGTCTCTCTATAAGCCAATTATCATCAGAGATTGCCAAAAAAGCACTAGCAACTAGGACAGAAGCATGGGTCAGATTCTCTTTCATATCCTCAGAAAGAACCAGTTGTCAGGTTACCTTGATCTTGGCCTTCTTCCCTCCAGAACAGTGAGAAAATAAATACTTCTAGCCCACCCAGGTTGTGGTACTGTGATATAGCAGCTCTTCCACAATAATCTCTCTTCACTTACTCGGCCCCAAAAAGAAAGAGCTAGAAGTCTAACTATCAAAAACTGCTATCCTTTTTTCAAATAAATTTTAGCCTTATCACTGGCATTCAATACACTTTGACATATCATTCCCTCACAAAACTGTTCTAACAATTTTAAGAAAAACAAGCTACCTTTTGTTTTAAGAAGTTGACACAGATCTGGATGTATTTGGCTAAATGGTTAATGAGACAGCACATCTAATTGCAGGAAAGAAGAAAACGTGTTGTCTATCATTTTTAATATACTGGGAATGTCTGATAGAATCTCATTCAAAAAATTATTCATTTGGCATTTAATCCACCAATTCTTGGATTAAATAAAATCTACTAAGGCAGTAACCATAACTGTTCTATTTTTTAATGCTTACTATAAAGGCTATGGGGATTTTTTTTTCTGTGCCTGGGATCAAACTCATATACATGTTACTCTGAGCTTCTCTAGCCTCTAGCTTCTCTAGCCTCTAGCCTCTAGCCTCTAGGCAATAAATCTAGAGATTTATTGTCAGGATTTCTTTAAACCTTCAATATATGTTCTCTCTCTCTCTCTCTGTCTCTGTCTCTGTCTCTGTTTCTCTCTCTCTCTCTCTTTGTGTTGTTTCTCTGTGTGCTTTGACATTTGGAAGGCTCACATCTATGTTCTAGCCATAATTTTAACTCTTACACTAAATGTAGCTATCAATCCTCCATTTCCTTAAATAATATCAATTCATTTTCACTAGTGAATTTTCTCTTTCCCCTCAGTTCACAGTCAGTTCACAGTATTCTATTTTCTAGGGTCTGCTTTTTTTTTATCGTACTCCTAGTGATCAGTTCATCATTCTCTTCTTTAAAATGTAAGAAAAGTCATTGCATTTCTACCCCTATTCTCACTTATCCCTCTTTTTCCAACTTTTTCAGGTTTCATAAAACGTACATTCTACTCTGCAGCTAGTATCCTTGCATGACATTTACTCTCTGTCCCAAGGTTGAAAGGGTTCATTCTCACTACAAATATTTTGTTTTGTCTTGTTTTGAATTTTTTTTCTAATTTTTACAATTGTATACAAATGGCTTTAAGTCGCTCCCCCAGTGCATTCTCTTAAGTAAAGGTGCCTGGAAAATTTATTCATGTCCTCAATTTTCAAAAATGTTTCTCTATATTATTTGGATAGCATTAGCAGTTTGGTTGGATGGAAGTTTGTTAAGTGATATCTTCTATATCTGAGGATTTTAAAAGTGATGCTGTCTTTCAACGTTTCTTAAAGCTATTTCCCCACCTTGTTCATGATTTAAATATCTTTCCTTTGCCTGTACAAGGGACTTCTCCTTTATCATCCAGTACAGTATGTCACCATGTTGACCATTCTGTGTCCTTTCTTTCCTGGAATGTAGAGTGACCTTTCAAGTGTACATTGGAGAATCCCTTTTTATGTTAAATTTTTAAAAATTATAATTCTGAGTATGTGCTTCAATTGCCTATTTCCATTTTTTCAAGGTGTTCTGTTATATAGACATGTCTTAGATATCTCCTTATACTTTTGAAATAAGTAATATTTCTCAGTAATTCTTGTGACTTTGATTTTATATTCTTGTATTCTATGGTTTACCCTATTTATATTATGCTGCTCTTCTGTTACTTTCCACTTTAGATTCATTGTTGGCTTCAATTTTACTTTCCAGTTCTTTCTATAGACCAACCAACACTATTATTTTTTTCTTATATATCCTTACTACACTTCTCTGACTTTTAGAATTCTGATTTTAGGGTTCTGTTTTATTCATTTGGTTTAGTTGTATTGGCACTATTTTTTGTTTAGTGTAGTTTTTTGTTATTCTTCACTTATTTTTCCTTCTCGTCCTCCTGTTTGCTTGATGTTGTCTACCTATAAAGGCATAAACATCAAGATTAATGATGTTTCCTTTATGATCACCAACCTTTGAATAAGAGACTTTATGTCCACATCAGTTGTTTTCATAAAGGAGGGGCCAAGGGAACTTCTTCAAGTATTCATGTTTATGGAGCAATGTTATGTTCACAGCAAAGTTGGGAAGGAAGTACAAAGGTTCCCCATCTAGTCTATGACCCTATCTATATGTGTGTAGCCTTCCCCATTATCAACATTCCCCCAACAAAGTTATAAAATTCTGCCCCTCATGAACCTACATGGACTCATGACAAATACTCAAATTCTACAGTTTACATGAGGGCCCATGCTTGACGCGGAGCAGTCTATGGGTTTGGACATATGTATAATGGCAAGTACATATGATTGCAGTATCTCACAGTGTCTTCACTGCCCCCCAAGTTCCTCTGTGCTTTGTCTTACCATCACTCCTCTTTCCCCAGCCCCTGGCAACCACCGATCTTTCCACTGTCTTCTAGTTTTGTTTTTCCCAGAGTGTCTTTTAGTTGAAATTATATAGCATGTAATATGCACTTAAAGTTTCTCCATGTCTTCTCAGGGTGTGATTTATCCCTTTAGCACTGAGTAAATATCGCTTGTCTGCACTGGTACAGGTGTGGTGGAGCAGGGAGGAATCTGCCCCTGGAGGTACATTATTTGGGCAGCTATTGTCCCAAAATAAAATTACATTGTAACAATTTACTCCATTCAGATATGTTGGAGGGTGGCAAATTGAAGGACTGCCCAAGCAGCACGAACTTGAGCTAGGGTTGTCTGCTGCTGTCTGGGTTGTACAAGAGCTTGTCTATTCACATACTTAAGGAAATTCTCATGTAGTACTTCCAAATATAACAGTTGCAAATAAAGCTTCTAGAAACATCTGTGTGCCAGTTTTTGTGTAGTCATAAATTTTCACCTCCATTGGGTAAATACCAGGAAGCCTGACTGTTTGGATTGTGTTGTAAAAGTTTCTTTAAAAAAACACACAACCAAAATTATCTTTCAAAGTGGTTACACCATTTTATACGCCCATAAATGAGAGTTCTTGTTGTTCTACATTCTTTTTTGTTGTTTTTCTTTTGTGAAACAGGGTCTCAACTATGTAGTTCAGGCTGTCCTTGAACTCATCATGTAGCCCAGGTGGCTCAGCCTCCCAAGTGCTGGGGCTGTGGGTGTGCGCCACCACACCTGGCTGCTCCTGCGGTACACGTTCACCAGTATTAAGCATTGTTAGTGTTGTAGATTTTGGTCATGTTAACAGGTGTGCAGTAGTATTTCACTGTTTTAATTTGCATTTCCCTGATGTGTTGAAGACAATCATCTCATTTCTTTCTCGTTTTCATTCTCATTTTGTTTTGTTTTGGTTTGGTTTCTTCAGTACCAGGGATTGAAACCAGAGACTTCACACGGAGGGGCATCTTCAACCCATTTCTTTATTATTCTTATTTTGAATAATTTTGAGACAAGGTCTCACTAAGTTGTCCAGCCTGGAGTCAAACTACAGCCTTTTTGCCTCGGCCTTTCACAGTATTGGGATTACAGCCATGTGCCACCATGCCCAGCTGGACTGGTCTTTTATGTTTATTTTCCATCCATGAATCTTCTTTGGTAGGTGTCTGTTATGATCTTTGCCCTATCTTTTAATCTGATGGTTTTCTTATTGTTGAACTTTAATAGTTCTTTATAGACTTTCTTTTGTTTTAAATTTATTTTCAAAATAAAAGAAGGAAAACATATCAACCAACAGACATCCATTTACAAAATAGCATAAGAACAATACAAACAATACAGAGTTACAGACAAAGTGGTAGGAAATTAACAATGGTTGCTGTATTACGTAATGATATCTTCAAAGTGGTTTCTCAGGAAAACAAATAGAGACATGCAAGACTGATCAAATAAGTAATCATTAACTGATCCTTTCAGTAAAATGATAGAAGTCCAACTATGTTAGGTATCCTGTATATACATACATACATACATAATTTCCCCTTCTTTCTTTTTCTGTTCCCCCACCCCAGTTGCTCTTTATTTTTGAGCACTTTCCTTTCGTTGCACAATGTCTATCATACCTTCTAATTTTTATTAACTCTTTCAGCTTCTTACACTAGTGAGACAATACATTGCTTACACATAGAGGTCTGATTTATTTCACTTATGTGTATGATCTCTAGTTGTGATCATTTACCTGTAAAAGCCTTGAGTTTATCTTTCTTTATAGCTGAGTAATATAGACTTTGAATAACAGTTCTCTTTTATTTTAAAGAGAAAAAATAATAACAAAATAACAAGAAAGACAAAAACAAAACTACACAAAAACAATAAAAACAGTATAAGATTTCAAAACAATAATTCTTTGTAATATATACCTTTTATAAATAGTCTGCTCCTTTTCCTGATATTCAACTTTTAGAGAGTGAAGATTTTGCATTTTAATGAAATCTAATTTCTCAATTATTTGTTTTATGGATTGTCCCTTCAGTATTATATTTAAAAAGGTGATATACCCAAGATCATTTGGGTTTTCTCCTATGTTATTTTCTAGGACCTTTGCAATTCTGAATTTTATATTTAAGCCTTTAATCAATTTTGACTTATTTCTGTGAAGGATGTAAGTAAGGTCTGAGCCTAGACTTTTTTTTTTGCTTGTGAATGTTTACTTGTTCCAGCACAATTTGTTGAAATGACGATCTCTGCCCCATTGCATTACTTTTATTCAGTTGTCAGTGGAATGTATATGTGGTCTTATGTGGATCTATTTTTTGGTACACAATTGTGTTACATTGATAAATTTCTGCACTACTAACAGCACACTTGCTTAATTAATGTACCTTCACAGTCGGACATTTTAAGTTTTAAATTTTTAATTAATATGAATTGTATATATCAAAGAAGTTCAGTGTGATATTTTCATACATGCACTGACCAAATTCACCCTCCCTCCCCACACCCAACACCCCCTACACCCTTTCCAATCTCTGACAGTCACTAGTTTACTTTCAGGTTGACTTTTTAAGCTGTCACATATGACAGTGAACATGTGATTCTTGTCTTTCTGTGTCTGGCTTATGTCACTTAGCATAATTTCATTCAGTTCTATCCATTTTGCTGCCAGTAACATGATTTCATTTTTTCTCAGTGGCTGAATAATACTCTGTTATGTATAAACACATTTTCCTCATGTCCTTGTTGATGGGCATCTAGGCTGATTCCACATCTTAGCTTTTGTGAATAGTGCTACAATAAACATGGGCATACAGGAGAGTTATGACAGCTGGATCACATGGTAGTTCTGCTCTTAGTGTTTGAGGAACCTCCATTGTCTCTTCAGTGACTGTACTAATGTACAGTCCATTAAGAGTGTACCAGGCGCCCTTTTCCCCATATTTCTGCCAGTATTTTTTCTTTTCTTTTCTTTTCTTTTCTTTTCTTTTCTTTTCTTTTCTTTTCTTTTCTTTTCTTTTGTTTTCTCTTTGATAATGGCCAGTCTAACTCAGATGAGATGTTATCTCATTGTAGATTTGATTTGCATTTTCCTGGTAACAAATGATATTCAGCATTTTTTCATATATTTAATAGGCTTTTATATTTCTTCTTTTGAGAAATATCTTAGAGATCATTTGTCTGTTTTTAACTGAATTTCTGTGTTCTTGTTTGTATTGCTTTTGGTGTTCTTTGAGTTCATCATATGTCTAGCTATTAACTGTGTCAGATAAAAAGTTGACAAATATTTTCTTCCACGATGTAGGTTGTTCATTATTCTCTCTGTGATGCAGAAGCTTTTTAGTTTGATGTAATACCGTTTGATAATTTTTAGTTTTGTTTCCTGTGCTTTGGAACCCTATTAAGGAAACGGTTGCCTGTGCCAATATCTTGCAATATTTCCATACATTGTCTTCAAGTAGTTTCAGAGTTTTAGATCTTATGTTTAGGCTTTTCATGCATCTTGAATGATTTTTGCACAGGGTGAGAGACGGAAGTCACGTTTCAGCCTTCTGCATGTGGATAGTCAGTTTACCCAGCATCATTTACTGAATAGGGTCCTCTCTCCAAAGTATGTTTTGGTGCCTTTATTGAGAATCAGTTGGCTGTAGATGTGTGGATTTACTTCTTGAAGGTCTATTCTATTTCACTGACGTATACACCTCTTTCAGCCAATATCATGCTACTTTGGTGACTATGGCTTTGCAGGGTAAATGTAGCTTCTTAAAATATGTATGGTTTGTATGGTTCCCTTTCTTTCAATTTTTTGAGTAGTCTGAAGATAACAGTATGTAAGGTAGCAACCACTGTTAATTCCTATCATTTTGCTTTGAGGTCATGTATCATTTTTGTATTATTTTATTTTTGTCTTTTTTTGTTTTGTTAGTTCTTTTTCTCTTAAAAAAAAAAAACAACAGCCTTGCACACCAGGGATAAATCCCACTTAGCTGTAGTGTACAATTGTTTGAATACATTATTACATGCTATTAATATTTTGTTGAGAATTTTTTCATTTATTTTTATGGGAGAGATTTTTCTACAGTCTTTTCATGGGATGTCTTTGCATCATTTTGTGAGTGTAGTGCTGCTCTCACAGCATGAGTTGGGAAGTACTCTCTGTTTTTATTCTGTCAAAGTGACTATAGAAGATTAGTGTAAATTTTCCGTACATGTTTGGTAGAATTCACCAGAAAATACATCTAGGTTTGTGCCTCCTGTTTTTGTTTGTTTTCTTGTATGTTTCAAAAGATTGTATTTTTCAAAGAACCTGTTCATTTCCCTAAGTTATCAAATTTGTGGCCATAAAATTGTTCATTTTGGAAGTACTTTTTGTGCAGCAGGAGAGAAGGAGGGAGTGGGATTGAACCTGGGGACCTGTACCTGCTAAGCAAGCCCTCTGCTACTGAGCTACAACCTCAGCCCTCAGATCAATCCTTTTAGTGTTCACAGGCCCTGCAGCAATGTCTCCTTTTATTTCTGATATTAGTAGTGTGTGCTCTTTCTTAGCCAGATAAAGGTCTATCAACTGTATTTACCTTTTCAAAGAACCAGATCTCAGATTCACTGATTTTCTTGATTATTTTTTTTTAACTCTATCGATCTCTACTCTTTCCTTTGGCTAACTTTAGATTTAATTTTCTCTTATTTTTGTAATTTCTTTATGGCAAAACTTAGATTGTTGATTTTTAGCTACTTCTTTTATAATATTTGCATTCAATACTATAGATTTCCTTCTTAGAGCTTCTTTTGCTATAGACCACAAATTTTGATAAATTTTCATTTTCTCTAGTTGAAAATATTTTGAATTTTTTCTTGAGCTTTCTTTTTGACTCAAGTTTTGTTTTCAAATATCTGGCTTAATAGTCAAATATTTGGGGATTTCCTAGCTATGTATCTATTATGGGCTTCTACTTTAAAAACACTGTGGCCTGAGAACAGATCTTGTATGATTTATATTTAAATTTATCAAAGTGTACTTTATGGCCCAGAATGTGATCTCTGTTGGTGAATATTCAAGATGAGCTTGAAAAGAAATGTGTATTACGTTGTGTTTGGATAAAGTAATACACAGATATCATGTTATATGCAGCAATTGATGTGAAATCATGTCTGTACTGATTTTCCACCCGGGGCACATGTCTATTTCTGACAGATAGGTGTTGAAGTCTCGTGAATTTATTTATTTTCTTTTGTAGTTCTATCAGTTTTTGCCTCACAGGGTTTGATGTGTTTTGTTGATAGGTACGTATACATTAAGGACTATGTCTTACTGAAAAGGTGACACCTTTGTCATTCTGTGATGTCCATCTTTCTATCTGATAACATTCTTTGCTTTGAAGTCTATACCATCCAAAATTAGTATAGCTTTATTTTCTTGTAATTTTTAGGGTTACTGTGTGTATTTTTCTCCACTCATTTACTTTTACTCAGTAGTGACTTTAGCATTCAAGGTCATCCTTGATAAAGTTGAATCAATATCTATCATAGTTGTTAATTCTCTATTTATTGTCCATATTCATTATTCTTTTTTCCTGCCAATGATTGTGACATCATCATTAGAATATAAACACAATTATTTAAAGTATGAGTTAATATTTGTAAGTTTTTGTTCCTCTTTTTGTCTTCCATTCTTCTGTGCCTTTTGTTGTTTTTTGTTTTGTTTTGTACCGAGAATCGAACTCAGGACCTGCGCTTGCCAGGTAGGAACTTATGCCACTGAGCTATATCCCCGGCCGACCTTTTGTTGTCTTAATGTGAGCATTTTCAAAGATTGCTTTACAACAAATATAAGTCCACTTTCAAATAACACTGTTCCTCTTCAAGGGTAATGTGAGTACCTCATAATAACACAATTATTACTTATTGATCAGAATAATTAATTGTAATTCCTCTGTCTTGTACCATGTTTCATTGCTGTTGTTTCGCTGATATATAGCTATATCTATCTATCTATCTATCTATCTATATAATGTATTTAAATACAGTGTTCTTTAAAACAAGTTATCTGCTACAACAGTTATGAGAAAAACAAAAGTTTTTGTCTTACCTGTACTTATTCTGTCTTCACTGCTCTTCTTTCCTCTGTGTAGATTTGAGTTTCTGACCTGTATTATTTTTCTTCTCACCACAGATCATTTAGCATTTCCTCATGGGTGGTCCTAATGGTAACAAATTCTCTCCATATTTGTTTGAGAATTTCTTTTCTCCTTCACTTTTCAAAGATAAATTTGCAGAGTTCAGAATTCTAAGCTAATGGGTATTTTCTCTTAACACTTTAAATATCTCCCTCCACTCTCCTCTTCCTTACCCAGCTTCTCAGTAGAAATCAAAGGCAATTTCTGTCTTTGTTCCTTCTACATATATGGCATTGTCTGACTTCTTTTACAATTTTTTTCTACATGTTTGATTTTCTGATTTCTGTTTGATATTTGTAGTTTATTTGACAGCTCTTCTAGTTTATGTTCTCTGAACTTCCTGGTTTGATGTTTGAAGTTAATTGGGAGGAATCCTCAGTCACTGTTGTTTCAAATATTTTGGTTCTTTTTTTTTTTCTCTTGGAATTGCCATTATGCATATGTCACACTTTTGTAGTTACACTAGTCCTTGGATAGTTTGCCGTACATTGTGTTTGTTGTAATGTTTTTTTTTCCAGTCAGGATGTCACTATTGATATATTCTCAAGTTCGGAAATTCCTTTTATATCTGGTTCTGGTGATCACATCATCTCTTCAAGCACATGTGTGTTTGTGTGTATGTGTGTGTATTTTTAACCTTTTAGTATACTGTATATTTTTTAATGATAACTGGACATAATGTACAAGTAATAAAGGTCACTACAAATAAGACCTTTAATAATATGGAGGTAAGATGTGGATGGAGAACTGCCCTATGATCCTATAATTTAGTTCTAATCTTTTAATGAGTTTGTGTCTCTGAACTGTGACCATCACAAGACATCACAGGTTTTTTCTTCCCTCTTACATGAGAAAGGATGGTATAATGAACTACTCAGACTAAGTTTCCCTTCTCCCATGTGGAAGGCTGCAGTGAGTTGGAGTTGAGTACTTTTCTCTCTCATGTCAGTAAGGCTCTGATAAAACTCCAGCAGATTAGCAGTTTCTCCTGAGACTGCAGACTTTGTTTAAGAGAGCAGACTTCTCCTTTTTACCTCTTGCTGACAGAAGCATGGAGTTTCTCCTCTATTATTTGCTATAAGAACTTGGTCATACTGGAGGTAAAATGCACATAGGTGTTGAGGCCCCCCTCATTAGCTCCTCCTGGATTTTAATTCTTAGATTTGAACATGTTAAGTCTCCAGCAGTTTGTCAATCACCTTCCAGGTTTTCCTAGCCTAGCATTTACTCCCACGTTAGTTGACCTTTCACTCTCTGCTCTGGTTTACTCTCTGCTCTGAGCCACGGTTCTCTGGCTGTCTCTGTCTGGGAAGCAGGGATGTACCTGTGTCCTCGCCTCTTACAGATCCAAGAAGAGCTGTCGCTCTTTCAATCTGTTTAGGCTTTTCAGGGTGAGTGTTGGCTTCAATTCCTCACATGAAAAATTAGAAACCAGAAGTACTGAAGGACTTTTAATTGGGGGGAGGAGTCTTACAGATCAATTTGTTTAAAATTTTCTTATCCAACTAAAGTAAATAGATAAGTATAGGAATATTTTCTGTCTTGATGAGAAAAAAGATGTTGTTGCTTTTGTGGAGGATCTTTTGTACTGCAGACAACTGCAATCCAAGTGTAAAGCACCCCTTACCTTGTGATTCAGCAATTCTCAAAATGTAGTCGGTTTTAATTGTTCTTAAGAATATCACTGCTTAGTTTTATTAAATAGGATACTTGCAGGAAAATGTAAAGCCAAGCCGTAAACTATATGAAGAATGTCTAATATAATATGAGGTGTATTACTATCATATAACTTGTGTTTAAGATGGCATCAATTGTAACCTGCATTGTATATTTCACTATAACATTTTGGGATTAAAAATATCTAATACAGATATACATCAAGGGTAAAATAAATCATAGCTCAAGAAACCTTAGAATATAAAATAAATGAGAATAGATGACAATCTGAACCTTAAATCTCATAGAGATAATTTGAAAGCCTCCTTCCCACAGATTTTCCCAGAAAAATGAGCTGAAATGATTATAGAATACTAACCCCTCTTAATGTTGATGGAAAATCAAGATGAGTTGTCAGCTTATAGTATCTGGCCCAATTCAGTTTGTTTTGGTGTAGAACTGGGGCGAGAGCTGCTATACACATAGTGAGGAATCTGTATCGACTCTTACTGAAATAGTGACAGAAGCAGGATTCATGTCTTGCATGGGTACCAAAAGCCAGAGTCAATGCTGGAAATGAGAGCTCCTGAATCAACACGCTATACAGATGACAAAGTGAAGGTGACAACAGCTGGAAGACAAGTTAAGTGACAGCAAGAAATAGGGGCTACTGATTATTGAGCAGTGGTAGGATGGTGAGAAGCTCTGGGGATGGGTGACAAGGTTTTGGAAGTGTTCCCCAGGGCTCTTTGGGTTATAAGGATGTATTCAGCAAATCTGCGGTACCTGAGCTCTTCCCAGTGTTGAAACCCAACAGGACACGCCCTCATTCCTGACCCCTCTGTTGCCTTCTTGCTGCACAGGAAAAGCATCATGGAAACATCTTACAAAGCTTGAAAGTGTCACACTGGCAGCCAGATCCTGCTGCTCTTGATCCAAAGTGCCAGAAGACACTGTACCACAGATTAGGGTTATGCACTGAGTGACTCTCCTGCTCAGCCTCTGTCCAAACCATGGTGTCAGCAGTGACACTAAGCATGAGTATCAGAGTTGCCAGAAAACCCTCCTCCCATGAGCCTTTCCTTCCATTCCTTCTATGTAGAAGAATCCTGAAATGTTAATAGTAATAGCATGCAGACTTATTCGAGCCTTTGTGAGAGTAAATGAATCATAATTTGATATCTGTGGACCTTATACACATCTTTACAAAGAGACCTTGCCAAGTCTTACAGTATAGTAAGTTTTTTCATCCCAATCCACATACCTAGCATTTACTTGTATATGTATCTATTGCCAATTTATGTAAAACAATCTAGTCGGACTTGAAAGGACTGGAAGAGGAAAAGCACTTCCTTCACCTTCCCAATTCATTGACAAATGCTGATTACTATAAGCAAAGGATGATGCTACAGAGAATAAATAAAAAGCAACATGCAGTTTCTACAGAAAAGCTGCTTGCATTCAAACTGGAGAGAATACCAGTGCAGCAGCTTATGTTGTAAGCAATCTATAATTAGGAATTAACTCTGTCTGCGATTATGCAGAATGCAAAGGGAGATGGATGCTGAAACTAAAGAAACTTAGAAAATTTTACTTGGAGAAAATAGAAAAGACCAGCACCTCTGTCAGTGAAACTTAGCGTTCAGCTCCACGACTGCATGTGTCTTGCCTGTGCTATTTTAGGAACTGTATTATATGCTATTTCTCCTCTAACTTTTTTTCATCATCCCTATATAAATTATCTGATGACTGTCACAAAACAACGGATAATCTTGGAGCTTACAGGGCACCAACCACCCTATTTAAATTATCCATTACTTAGCTGGTAGCACTGCACCCACATTACAGGTAAGGAACCAAAGTTCAAAGACCTGAAGAAAATTGCTTAAGATAAACAGCTAGTGAGATGTCAGAACTTGAACTCAGAAATGTTTAATTTAAAATTCCCAGCTCCTATCTATGACTATACACTATCTCTTTAGCTCTGATAAAAGCTATTGAGTCCACAAAGGCACCTGGGCCTCTTTTTCATTCTTCTGACAATTTCTTGAGAATTTGTGCTCCACTTAAATCTGTGTTTGTCTTTAAATGTGACATCATATTTGCTGGATTCCACAACATCTCCACCTATATCATGAAATTCTTAAAGCCAAATTAATCAAGATTCATGTGAATTGAAATTTTAAAGAAAATCAGAATAAGGCAGGCCCACTGCAGTCTGCGCACAGCAGGAAATATGTGCTATAAAATCACAAAAGCCAGGCAACAGCATTTGGAAAACAGTGGCCTTCAAAGCCCTAAACACTGAACACCACAAATAGGAAACTGCACAATATTTTAACTATTTGATTTCATAACATAAATAATACTGGATTGATCCCCAAAGAGATCTTCATAGCCTGTGCTAATAAATGGCATGACCCTGCCTTAGCATAAATCAAACAATTATATCTTGACTATATGTGCAAAGAAAGAGAACTAACATTATTAAATGCCAAAAGCTGATCTACAAATATAAAATGTTTAATATACTAAGAACGTGTATGGAAAAGATTATCCAGAAGGAAATCATAGTGAATCAATCTTTTATCTTTAAAAAATAAAAAATTTCCTTCATATTTATTTTTACAGATTTTGTCATCAGTCATTTAGAAGAAAAGCAACACCCTAGCCCAGGCTCATACTCCTATGCATGGTAAGTTTCTGTCCTTGAGTATCAGGTTACATTTTATAATATGATTGTAATGTATATTTGTCAGAGCTCATCTAGAATCTCCGACCTTCTGATTAGAAAACTCAGTTTCGGGCTGGGGATTTAGCTCAGCGGCAAAGCGCCTGCCTGGCAAGCGCAAGGTCGTGAGTTCGGTTCCCGGTACTGGAGAAAACCCCAAAAAAAAAAAAAAAAAAAGAAAACTCAGTTTCTCGCGAATACACACTCGGTGTGGTTAAAAGTGCTGACTTCTACACAGAGTTGTTCATGTGAACTGGTTAATCAAGAATATCCACCCGCATGGATCAGTGATTGGTCTAGGGATGAGTATACAACTCAGAATGAACCAATCAGTCTTCCCAGGACTTCGGCAATGTAACATTTGTCAGGGAAGACTTTCTGTTTAGGTTTCTAGGTTGAGTCTGTGCGTGTGTGCATGTGTGTGTGAGTGCATGCCTGTGTGCCTGTGTCTATCTTCGCCTGCCTCTCTGCCTGCCTATCTGAAGTTTCCAAGCTGATGACATTTTTGGAGCCCCTATATCTCTGAACCTTGCAGTTCTGTGACCTAATGAATTCTTGCTTTGTTAATGTTGTTTGAACTGGGTAGAAACGACTGAACAGAAATACAGAAATTTGTGTAACTTCAAGGAAACAGTGGGAGGGGGAGGAAGTACATGCATTTCTAGAAGTTACAAGGTAATCTTGGCTGTGACACTGATTCATGACTTCAAGTGCATGGCTTCATCTTTATGAATCTCAGTCTCCTTTACCAATGATATGCTAATAATGGCTCACATAAACTTGAAGGCTCTATTTCATGCTTTTCTTTGGCCAGGGTCATTTTTTTAACTTTGTCAATTCATAGTCCTCTCTCAGAAGTTTTAGGATAGTGAGCTGCACGCACTCCTAACTAGCATATCTTACTAGTACAAAGCTTTTATTTCTACATGAAGATCACGTGTCTTTATTCCCAGGTCTCACTCTACCTCTACCCTAAGCAGCTACTTTACAAATGTGGGAGTTGGATAGCTATAGGGACTGAACAAAAATGCATGTTGATAAAACTTACCCCTCCTCCCTATAAATCACTTGAGTACATGCATTCAGTGAGCACTAAATTACTTTAAAAGGTGATCATGTGATTTCTTTTAATGTCTTCATCTTTTCCTTTATATTCCTATAAAGCTCTTTCTATCGATGACATCTAAGAATACACAATTAAAATACTTAGCTCCTTTGAAAGGGGAAACCACATCTATTACACTCTACCACAAACACATACACCACTAGTCTCTGAGCCTAAAATTCCAGTTTAAACTAAGAAACAATTATGTCCTAATTCTGCTGAGTGCTGCCCTCTCAAGCTGTCTAAAATATTATATATGATCTACTTGTCTTCACATTCCAGTACATACAGATTACTAAAACTGTACAGTTTTGAAAAAATGTCAGATTTAGCCTATGAACATTTTTTGCTGTGTGACAAGATGCCTAGTAATAGTACCAGTTGTCTATGTGTCCTGAAATGAAAGGTGACACTTTCTGAAAGCGCATAGATGTAGAGATGGAAGCCCAAAGAGGTTAAGTAACATACTGAAGATCATATAGCTAGTATTTGCCAGAAGTAGGACACACACTCACATATGTCTCACCTAAGCTTAGCAATGATACAATGCCCTCTCTTGCTTGTGAGGAAATACAGGATCTTTGCTCAGTCTTTCAAACATGGAAATCTGTTTTTCACAAAAATTTCTTGTTACTCCTCAATGCATCCCCACATCCCCGGCTCACTCAGTTTTCTTTTATTGCCTTTAAAAATGTCTAAGCCTTCAATTATTTGATTTTTGCCATTTCTGCAAACTTCCCCACTTCCTTTTTCACCTGTTTTTATCCATTCTCTGTATTCTCAGCCATCAATCCACAGGCCAACATTAACCACCACCTGCTTACTGGTCATGAACCCTGTTTTCCACAAACTCACTGACAAGTAATGGCATCAGGTATGGATGAAAATTCCATTAAATAATACTAGCAGCTGAAAAATATGGATGTGACCCTATTGCAGTGCCTGAGGCTCAAAAAATTGCTGATAGAATCAGATACCTGGTATTTTATCAAATCTCATCTCATATCTCAAGAACTAATGTTATTTTCCCAGATAACTTATAAGCTCTGTGACTACAAAACAAAGCCCTATGTTTCTTTTTATCACTTTCATTCATAGGTTTGAAATAGATATGTAAAATATTTGATATATCTGGTTCTTGGTATATACAATGAGTATCTGTATAAAAGATATTTTATATCCATTTAACATTTCCGAGAAGGGGCTGGGGATTTAGCTCAACGGTACAGCGACTGCCTGGCAAGTGCAAGGTTGTGAGTTCAATTCCCAGTACCTGAAAAAAAAAAAAAACATTTCCAAGAAACTTTTGTGGTATGTGTATAGGAAGTGATAAAAACGTCTGTATCTACAAATGTGCTTTCACACATATTAGAAGCTTATTATGGCAAAGGAAAAAGATTGATAAAGGGTTGAAATAGGAACCAGAAATTTAAGAATCTAGACTAAGAGCTGCTGATAGCTGTTGTCATTTGATAAATTTCCCCTGTTAGAGCTAACAGTGACCATTTCTGCTTAGTGAGCTTTGTATAATTATCATATTAAGCCAATTAGGTAGGTCGTACCAGTCATCTCAGTACTTGGGAGGCTAATGTAGGAGGATCTTGAGTTCTAGTCCAGCCTGGGATAGATAGCGAGACTCTATCGAACAAGAAGAAAAAAGGAGGAGAGAGAAGAGAGAGAGAAAAACAAGTTATTAAGAGATTTATTGCAAAGAATTGGCCTGCACAATTGTGGGGGCTGGATAAACAAGTCTGAAGCACATAGGGTAGGCCACTGACAAAAACAGGCTGGAATTCACAAGCAAGAGCTGATACTGCTCTCCAAAATGGAATTTCTTCTTCAAGGAAGTCTCAGCTCTGTTTCTTTAGCTTTTTAATTGACTGAATCAGGCCCATATAGATTTTTTAGGGTAATCTCCCTATTTAAAACCAATTGATCACTACAATCATTAGAGACTTTAATCATACCTACACAATAGTACCTTCAAAGCAATGCTTAATATTCAATTAAACATCTGGGGACAATACTCTACATAAAATTAACATTACAGTCCCCCAAAATGGGAATTATAAGCCAAATATAATTGTGTTGGGGAACAACAGTCCCTAAAACCTTTTCCAGGGGGTTCATGAACCATCACCTTTTCAACTATGTATAAGGTTGGATTTTTCTTTGTAGACTTTACCCAAAATGATATAATACAAGTGATTAAATGCACATGCAGATAACTTAGCTATCTTCAATTAATAAAGCCAAAAAGATTTTTTTAAATTTTCACTGGCTTTTTGTTTTGGAAAATATAGTTATAAAAATATGCCATATGTATTACTGTGTAATGAAATATTGATATTGGAGAAATTAAAAATCATTATTCTAAAAATTTCTAATTTTAAACCCCTAGTATAGTAAATATAGATGAATTTAATCTACATTCTCAGCATAAAGATACCAATTCCAAAAGTGTGAGAAAAATTGTCTTATACAAATAGAATAATTATATTCTAAATAGCAAATTAGTTCTTACATTTGAGAAAAATGATTGCAATTTTCCTCTACTGCACAACATAGACAATATAAAAACTTGTCTATAGTTTATGAATATCAAAACTAATCAATTTCCTCTAGTGAATTGATTTGAACAAAACAGTATTCAAAGAATCAGATTTTTTGCAATCTTCTAATGACCTGATCTGATGTAGTGTTTTTTTTTTTTTTTTTTTTTTTGGTTTTTGTTTTGGTACCAGGCATTAAACTCAGGACCTTGTGCTTGCCAGGCAGGCACTGTGCCACTGAGCTATATCCTCAGCCCCTGATCTTATGTTATAAAATACCTATTTGCACTTTGGCTACAAGTACTTTCAATATCAGTATTCAGTATTTTTATTCTAAAATTTATTTTATGCCAATTTCAGCAAGTCGTCTGCAGCAGTTCACTTTCAAAGTGGCCAAAATATTTACTTGGGGGGCATTTGCATTTATATCTTATATTCTCAAAATGAATGAGCTGACAAAATGAATAGGAAATGATATTATGGTCTCTCTGTAGCCCAGAGGGTAATGGAGGAGACTTTGTTTCTTCTTCACTCTTCAGTCACCTTTTGATTAACTGAAAAAATTGAAGAAAAGAAAGTCATAGAAAAGTCAACACTGTGATTAAAATTAAAATAGCCCCAAAATGGTACAAAATTGATTTGATGGAAATTAATCTAGGCAAAATTGCAAATCATATTCTGAAACACATTATCATTATATGGTGTCATCCTAATGAGTGAAATAAAAAGGGGATGAATATAATCTTTTAAGACAGAAGGTACAATGGAACTGCTGCAGAAACCCGCAGGTAATGTAACCTACTGAAGCAGTCCCAGGAAGGAACCTGGGTAATTGTTCCCCCCATCGTGAGCAGCCATTATTCGGCAGGAGCTAACTCTTACGAGAATACGGTTCCATTGTTTTCAGTTTGCTTTTTTAGCTTCTTCTATAAAACTGTGCATGCATCATGATGGAAAATCTCCCAATATTTAAATGCTGCCAGTTAACCTAAACTTTAAGTCTGCGAAGGTTAAAAAAAAGTCTGCAGATCATTACCACTGTGTGACATCTGATTTGGGAACACTGAATATCACATCATTAATAGTAAAGGACTAAGACGTTACTATCTATGAGGTATGTAGTCTGCAGTTGCTCTTTTGACTCTAGCCATGCCCTGTCAATACTGCTTAGTATAAAGGCTTTTCATTGTCGTTTCATCTTTGCTTTCTAAAATTGTTGCAGGAATTAAATTAATTGGCAGAGAACTAGACTGAGACTTCATATTCCTTCCAAATACTGATTTTTTTAAAGTCTGGCCAACATGTACCTAGAGAAAGAGCTATGCCTAATTTGGAGAAGATAGAAAAGACTCACCATACTTGCCTCATTTACTAACTAAATTAATTCTGCAATTATCTCAAGCCATCACCTTAGGGATTCAGAAAACATTTTAGGCAAGTTTCCCAACCTCTGCACTACTGACATTTGGATGAGTAACTTTGCTGTGGGAAGTTGGCTTGTGCATTATACATCGTTCAGTAGCACCCCTGACCTTTACCTGCTGGGTGCCAGCTACACCCCAAGGCAGTTGTGACAGCCCAAACATTCTGTAGATATTGTCCCCAGAAGGACAACATTACATCTTGCTGAGAACTCCTGATCTGGAGGAATTTACCTAGGAAGTCTCTCATCTTTCTTTCTAAAATTAAGTTTATTTCTACAGTTTAAATCTACATAATGATCACATTCATCATATGGAACTTGTCACTGTACATGGTATGTCTTAGAGCCTCCTTTTTCCCATTCCTTTTCGCTCCCTTCAACCCCTCTTTCCCTCCTTATTTACAAGGTTTAGTTTCCATTTTATCCTTTTTTCTCATTTTTTTTCTTCTTCATTCCCCCTGATTCTCCTTTCCTTTTGAACAATTCCTATTTCACAATATATCTATTGTACTTTTGGGTTCTTATTTACACCTTCAGTTTCTTACACCAGAGAGACAATGCAATTTCTTTTTAGGCTGCTTACAGGCCACTAACAAGAGTTCTGATAAATGAAATTTCATTCTTCTAGATGTTTGCCTGATAACTGCCTATTGTGCATCTTCTTTAACCTGAGGAACTTGTTTGATGGCTAATCTCCCAAGTTACCAATTTCTCATATTTTTATTGTTTATTTAATGCTTCTTCCAACCCCTGCTCACTGATAGTATGCCACTGTATGTGCCAGGTAGAAGGCTTCAAGTTACGTTACATTCTAAGTAGTAAAATTATTTTGCCTCTTTCATGATAATTAATCTAAGTCCTTGCCTTTCTATGACTAAAAGTATTTAAGCCAAATCAGTATTAACTTATCAAAACAGCCATAAAATATTTTCCCACAATTTTTATTCTACTTCAATTTTTTGAAGAATTTGAAAAATTTTTCCCTTTATTAATAGGAATATTTATTTTCTCAATCTCTATAAAAATTAAATTTCTTTATATTGTGGATACAGTTTTCCTTTTCTATGTTCAATAGTTTCCTTCTGTTACTTATAACGTAGTTTGAAATCCAATATTTTAATATTTGTCTTTTGTATTTGTATTTAAATGTTCATATCTTTCTAGAATATTGATAGAATGCCCACAATGTAACATCTACCATTATTCCCCGAGTCTTGAAAAAGTAGGTATCTTTTTAACATATAGTTGTTTTAACTATTTCATTGACTTTTATTTTTTCACTCATACTCTATACATTAGTATAAATTAGAAAACCATAATAGAATTAATTTATCCCAAACTCTCACAATTGAGAGTTTGTTTTTATTTCTTGAACCAAATTATCCTTAAATGTACAAATGGCAAGGACCCTGAGCCAATAATTGGATATTCTTGTGAAAATATTTAAGAACAAATACATGTTCTTGACCCCAAATGTATTCTTTATAAACAGATTTTTAAATTCATATTTTTTAAAAAAGAATAATACATATTCATTATAATGAGTGAAACAATTCAAAGACACCCAAGCAAAAGTCAACAAGCTATTCCTCCCCTTCTGCAATGACGAGAAGGAGCTGGAATCAAAGAATGTATCACTCACTGTGCTGTGCAAATATCCAGTCACACAGACTCACATATGGGTCATTACTGTGAGGATGAATTTGCTGTGCACAGCTTACACTTTCCTCACTTAGAAGATTCTCAAAATGCCTCAAGTGTACCTGATCTCTTTCATACACTTCTCTAGCATTCCTTTATTTGACAATCCCAAATTTAGTTACCTAGTCACTACTGTTGGATATGCAATGTTTTCACTAGGTGTCTTTCAAATAAGCAGTGGGAAATTATCTAAATGCTAACACAATCCACGTGTTGGGTCTTTTTAAATGTTTCTAAAAGATAGTGATACTTAGAGAACCTAGAGTGATGAAAGTAAGGAGGGAAGCTTGCAAATCTCCTCATTGGAAGTTGAAGGGTTATTAAATGTCAAGCTCCTTTGAAAAAGTTCTGGACAGTTTGAACTACTAGGCAAATACCATGCTCTTAGAGATTCTTGGCTTCATTCAGACTTAAGCTGATGTGGGCGTTTATTTCCTTTCAAAGTGCCTCTTAGGTCCACATCTCTGCTTAGTAGTCTGGAAAGGTCCACAGAGACATATGAACTTCACAATTGCCCTAGCAATACTTGAGGATCTTAAGTAAAGATTTTCATAAACTTGGATATTATATTCGTTTCTCTCTACCTCTTTTTATTCCCAAGTTTGATAGTTTTCCTCTTTTGCTATCCTCAAAATAGGTTTGTTATTTATTTTCCTTTTCTGTTATTTATAAACCTACCAGTATACTATCCATCAAAATAGCAACTGGCTTATGACATTTAACCAATTAGTTGAGTTATAAGCAACTCAGTAAGGGGATTATAAATGAATCAAAGCTATCAATGAGCCAATAAATAACTCTGATTTTT
The DNA here is from genome assembly GCF_000276665.1 of Chinchilla lanigera. Taxonomy (NCBI): domain Eukaryota; kingdom Metazoa; phylum Chordata; class Mammalia; order Rodentia; family Chinchillidae; genus Chinchilla; species Chinchilla lanigera. The sequence goes on along the minus strand of NW_004955408.1, from coordinate 14,752,229 downwards.
GTACGTTTGAAGCAACTGTATAATCTATAAGTATGATATATTAGTCCCACTTTCCTTATTTTGTTTAATCAAATGGTAATCAATAAGAATTATGACTATTCCAAAATGAGACTTCCGAAGCCAGGGGAGAAAATTCTTCACTAGCATGAACATAAAAGTCACTGCCGAGAGCCTGTTCTTCCTTAAGTGCCCTTGAAATCCAACAACTGAATTACATTCCAGGCCCCTAAAGAGAGTTATAAAGTTATAATTGTCTCCCACTTAATTACAGGCATTGCAAAAGGTAAATGGACAAAGTCATTTTTGTTCCGTGAATGCAGAATAAAATCACCTATAAATTTGATATTGTTAGCTCTCTGATTCATAGAAAGTAAAAATTAATGCAAGAGCCATGTCTAACAGTGATGCTGCTGTGTAAATGTACAGCCAAGCGCAAGAACACTGCCTTCTCTGTTCTAGGGCTGGGCCTCACACTCACAGACTTGCTATTCTTCTTTTCACCCCTGGGCCTAGTGAAGCAGCTTATTTTTCCCTTTTCTTTCATTGGTTACAGTTACTACATACCAATGTCTCTTCTCTGAGTTTCCATGGGATTATGCCTTGCCCCGACATAATCAAATATAAGCAAAGAAATGAAAAATGCCATAAGAAAGAGAAGTATTTTAGCCATGCCGTACAAGAGAAACACTACTACTTTCAACCACTATCTTCCATAGCTTCTAAATGGAGCCTGCTCGGTAGGGACATCCGCTTTGCTCGGTAAGTAGAAGATCCCGATTCTCCAATAAAATGGGGGACTATCCCTTCTCTGATCGTTGATTTGGAGTTCCGAATCAGGTCACAGATACAACTATTTTTCTTCACACTGTATTTTAAATTTCAGTGGACTTTCTGGGTGTGAGATCAATGTTTTTTTCTAATAGAATGCTGTATTTTTCTTTGATTGATTTCATTATGATAAGCTGATGACAAATGCTACTTCCTTATGCAACAGAGCTTGCAGCCTAAATGTGCCTGAACATGTCTTATGGTGAATAATATATCCTGCATTCATCCAGGGCAGCAGAGGATACAAATGGAGTCAGTGCCTCATTCTCAAAGTAGAAAAAAGCTATAGCCTTAGGGAAAAGAATGAAATCGCTGTGTGACTTCCCAATTTCATCTGGATAAACTTAGAAAGCGGTGTATTGTGGTAGTGATTTTGAAATGATAGGTGGGAACTTTGGCTTTCCTTTGAGTTCAGAGCAGGAAATTGTTGCTTAAAGAAAAATGTGTTTACTCTCAGTATGAGTGGCTCCCTCCCTCCCTCCAGGAAAAAAAAAGAGCTTCATGCATATAGGTTGGTCTGTGATGAACACATTTAGTACAGTCCTCTCTTGGCATGATATGAAAACTGGCATTATATCTACTACAGCCAGAAGTCCAAATGCAAACAAAAAGACAATGAGTGAGCAGCTAGCTGTTCAGCCGACAGCACTGCGTGTGCCTGATAGAATTCCTTTTTCTTCTGAATTTGCTGCATATTTCTGACAAAGTAGTAGGAGAGGAATTCCAATACTCTAGGAAAGAACTTGACCTCCAGTAGCCAACCTGGCACCCTCTTCCCTTCTTCTCCCATAACCCGTTCTGTATTTCTAGATCTTGAACTTATACAGTCAAGAGTGCTAGGAGTGTTACCCCAGAAGCACAAGCGCTGTTACATCACATCATTAATCACACAAATCGCAGATGTTGTTTTCTTTCTCTGTTATCGTAATTAACAACACCTACTGAGTTTGTCATTTCATTGCCATGGATGACTTCTTAAAACTGTATCAAATGATTCATTTCAATTTTATTTATATAGATTTAAGTTGGATTTCTAACTTGGAGGGCTCGAGATCTCTCCTCAAGTTCTCACTGTGTATTTCCTGAGGAATGTAGCAGGGTAGCCCCATGTGTTTAAGAGGCTTAAGAGGCTCTTCAAAGAAGGTTGACACCTATGTGCTGAGTTTCTAGTGAATGCATATTCCCTTTATCACAAAAGGAGAGTGTTCTCTTGAGGCATATAGTACTAATAAATTAATCTGAAGAAGGCTGCCCTTCTCAAAAGAATGGAGCTCTGATGAAGAGAAAGGAGCTTGGTCCAGTTGCCTTGTTTGCATGGTGAAACTCAGATCTAGAGAAATGAAGTCTGAGTTACTGCGATGAATTCCACCAGAACGGCAGGCTCATAGCTATCAGTCCAAGGTTAATTCATCCGCCTGATCTTTCTCGAAGTGGCTCCTGCCACATCAAAAGGGAATAAAAACTCAAGAATAAATAAATGCAGGTTGGACTTTCTGAGACTGGTTCTACCCTGTTACTCACTCTCCTGAAAGTCAAACTTAGCCAGACATATTTAAATCTCAGTGTGAGACTATGGAGCTCTGTCCTTTTCTCTTAGCCAAAGTTTTGCAGCCTCCTTGGCAATTGCAACTAGATTGAAGAAACAACACAGGAACACAAGAGTATGTTGCGTGTTTATTTGTCTAAACTGATTCAAAGAAAATTCCAGATCCCTCCTTGCCTCACTAGCAGGCTTGAGGTGAAATTTTCACACACGTGTCACCCTATGTTCTCAGTCTCCTCCTCGCCAAGTGAAATCTAGAGCACAGGTTCTCACTTGTGGTTTGGAGGTGGGGGCAGTTGTATGGGAGTAACTCAGGAACTTATGAGAAACGCAAATCTCAGGCCCCACCCCGGATATGCTGAGTCAGAAACTCTAAGAATAACTCTAAATGTTATTTTTTTTATTTTTCCCGTACCAGGAATCAAACTCACGACCTTATGTTTAACAGGCCTCCCAGTGACACTGAGAGTCACCTGAGTTATTGAACCATGGCTGGTAGAATCTGCCGAATGGTTTCATGAACTGCAGTGTTCTATGGGGGAGTGTAACAGAACACTACTGTACTCACAGTGATCTTTGGTAGGACAAAGATGACTTTAAGTGACATTTGGGTATGATGCCAAATGGCTGAATCACATAGTAAAACATTTCCGTTTCTTATTTGTCATTTAATCCTTAAATCTCTGTTTCATATTACTAGGTTTTTCATGCTTCTTGTCATGGAGTATATCCAGATGTCCTCTCAAAGCCTTGTGTGCTCCCGGACAGGGCTTTGGGAGGTGACTGGAACATGGGTGTGTGATACTCATCAGTGGACTAGCCCCCTGATGAGTTCATAGCTAAATATGATTTTGGGAGTTGAAGCCTGATTGGAGGAGGTGGGCCCCTGGGTGGGTGGCCTGGAAGGGTGTATCCCCTCTTTCCTGCTTTGATTGCGCTTTGCTTCCTGCCTGCCCTGCCATGAGCAGTGCCCCTCTGCCATGCCCTTCTGCCACAACACCTTGTCTTGGAGCCACCCAACTATGGATTGAACCTCTGCAAACCGTGAGCCAAAATACTTCTCTAATCATTACTGATCTTTTTCAACAAAAAGAGAAAGGTGTAAACTTAGTGTCCTAAGGGAGCAGTTAGAATTTCCTGATATTTTATTACACTTTTTACGGCACTCTGAATGATAATTTTTAAATTTTTCCTTGATAAATCAGTCAATCTAAAGAAAGTTTAAGAAAAATAATTATACAGTCAACATGCCAAATAACAAAATCTTATGTCCATAACATAAGGGCGAGTGTACTTAGAGAAGTGCTGATAGACTAGAGAAGCTAGTTACATCAGCAATTTAAATGCATTTGTGTCATTTACGAGCTGCAGCTTTTCTAAGGTGTCATTTTCTCCTCTTTTAAATGATGTTGATGCCAATATCATGGAAATGGTATGATGTGTGGAAAATGCCTTCTAAGTCCTCAGAATATGGTAGCTACTTGTAACACACACAAGCCCTCCCTGGCCTTATTTTAAAACCAGTTTTCTGGGTAGCCTTCAGAGTATAGCATTTCTCTACTCTTCAGATGCCTCACTTATGACACCAAAGGAGATTTGTTGATTTATGGTCATCATAGGTCCCATCCCAGTTCTTAACTAACATGTATCTAAGCATGTATTTTTAGTGTGTATGTATGTGTACTCATATACACATGCAGTAAAATATGTATTCCCTACCTTTATGGTAGTGAATGGCTTAGGCATAAGTAGCTTTATTCCTCTGACATAAAACTTAGGGACTAAGAATGCATTGAAAGTAGGCAGCTGTGTGAAAAAAATAAAAAAATCAAGACATGAGGAATGTGCAAGCCAGTACACATTTCAGAGCTCAAAGGTAATTTCATTGTATTTTATTATCATCTGTCAAACTTACAGCAATAGTGAGACTAGAAAATAGATTGTCACTGAGGTTTCTAAGGACAATGATTTCCACGAGTTGGTGTAAATATATTCAGAGAGACTTGTTCTTACTTAATAACCCACGTTTTTCCTTCTGAATTGCTGATCCATCTGCTTACAATATTTGAAAAGAAGTTTGTCCTTTGCTGTCAAGTGGACCTGATAGAATAATAGAAAAATCTGAAAAATTCAATCAGATCTTGTTGTTTCTCAAGGGAATGTGACTACTTATTCTGTTTAAAGTCAGAAAGAGAAGATGGTGTTTCTTTGATCTTATACAAAACACTAACAAAATTTAACAATACTAATTTCACAAATTCTAATCAGCAAGTGTGCTGCATTAGATTCCCCAGGTAGCATTCCAGAGGACAGTGATGGCTGGAGTTTGGGGTCCTTTTGAGAGTGAAAACAATATATAAGGGGTTTTGTACAAGATTCCACTGCTATCAAGTCAGAAATTGTAACCATTAACTTACTTATTGCTTAACACATTCTCATCAATCTGGAGAACTGAGAATAGGAAAAAAGTGAGAAACAAGCTTCTCTTAATCGGAAGATAAAATAGCTTGTGCTGCATTTTATGTAACTGACTATTAAAGAAACCTAAAACCTAAATTTCTCTCAAATCTTGGTGATTATAATGAAACACCTCAATCAGGCTATTTGACTTGAATAGACAGACATTTAATTAAAAATTACTCTGTGATGCCCTTGTGATCGTATGGGCAAGGGTTCAGATTCCTCTCTCTTTGAGCTCCCATTTCATCTCTAAGCTGAGAATAAAATATTCCTGCCACATAAAATTGTTCTGAAATCAAAGATATGGTATTGGAAATATCAGCTAATATTGACTGAGCAACTTCCTACCTGCTGCATACTATTCCAAGGGCTTTCCCTGTATAAGATCATAAAAACTCAACAAGTCTCTGAGGTGGGTTCTGTATTAACTCTACTTTATGAGCACGAGAACTGACCCCAGAGAGACTCTAACTAGCCAAACAGATATAGCATGAAGAGACAGAGCTAATAAATTGGAACACAGAAAGTCTGATTCTGGATGCTTCTTCTTTAAAGATTAAAAACATTAACATCACCCTTACCATTTCATGAGTTGAATCAGATAAAATTATAGTTTTTTACTTATAAAAATAATTTTGTATGGTACTGCCTAATAAACCTTGGATATGTATAAAAGTAGCATAACTTACTGCTAAATAGTAGCAATAATGCTGGTATTATCCTTGGACCTCGCTGCTTAATATAAAGAATGCAGATGGAATTATTGTGTAAAGATCATCAGCTTGACAATCAGGAATTGGTTGAAATCTAGGTCTCAGTTTCCCCACTTTTGGGAAACTTTCCCCACTCAGTTTCCCAAACTAATGACATCAGTCTTTTCCCACTCCTAATAGTTAACGGGGAAACTAGTGGTATTTTTGTTGTTTTGTCTATTTTTCCAACTCATCTTTGACCAATATCTAGACCAATATCAAGAGTGATGAGTATATAGATCATGTCATACACAAATCACCATGCAAGTTTAACAATATGCAAATTGTTACCTTAGTGAGTTTACTGATGACATATTTGGATATCACACAAGGATGTAATAATTTATAATCACACATTTTCAATTTCTGGTCTTAACTTACCTTAAACCAATAATAAACAGTCCATAAACTGACACTGGTTCATGGACTGTACTTCAAGTAACATTAATAGACAATAGTACGGCTGAGATAAAAACAACAAGCTTTTCCAGTTGTAGTTAAACAAAGAAACAAGGTAGTCGGTTTTTTATATGTTTATAATCATCAGGTGTCAGATCAAAAATGTCCCAAGCATCAGAAGGAGATCCTAACGTCAGACACTGGGAACAGCTGCATTACATATTTGGCCAAAATATTAGGACTATTTATGCTTTTTTTAATTATTAATAAAACACTTTACACTCAGCATTCTTAGTTGCTACGGCCTACAGCCCATTGCTTTTAGAAAGAAAAAAATAGAGGTAACATCTTAATATCCATCCACAATGGTCAACAACCTTAATTAAGGAACATTCCCAGTAACATATCCACTGATGAGCCCTCAGGCCAAAGAGACCCTGGGAACATGTCACCAGATCTTGCATATATAGCTTATGTCAGGTTCTTTTCCTCTTTCCATTGATATCTGAAAAGACTCAAAAAGAGGATTGGATGGGCCCCAAAAGGCAGAGCATCCTAACAAAAATCGTATCAATAAAACAAATGTACAACCAGCCCAGCTGTCCCTGTGGCTCTTACCTGCCCTTTCCCTTAAAGACGCACTTTCACTTTGTAGTGTTTCACTCTGCAGTAAATCCTGCCCTTACTTTCACTTTTCTTTGCCTTGACCGAGTCATGTCAGGAACATAAGGACCAAGGATCCTCCCTTCCAGCCTGATGAACTGTGTACATGTGTGTATATGCGTTCGTGTTCCCTTTCCTTTAAAAATCATGTTCTCTCTGGCGATTAGAAATCAATATTGTTAAAATGAAAGATTTTTTTTTAAAGAAAGACTATATATATGCAACATACCAGAGTCTGGTAGCACTCTTTATATTAAAGTTTGTCACATATTTAACCACCTTTTGTATTGTCACACTTGAAGCTCTAGAGAATTAGAGATACTTATAAATGGGACATAGTCCCTATCTTCCCCAAATTAACAGTCTAGCCAGGGACAGCAGAACATAAGAAGACAGTACAGTTGTAGAATAATGTACGCTATTGTGAAGGAAGACAAAAGAAGTATATTAGCTCCCACTTAATTCATATTTTTACTCTCTCATGGTTATAGTTGCTCAGTCAACTATAATTCAAAAATTATCACTGGAAAGTTTCAGGAATAGCTAATTTTAAATATTTATTATAGTACAACATTATAATTGTTCTATTTTACTGTTAGCTGTTGATCTTAGTATCAATCTTAATCTTGATCCCAAGGTAAACGTTAACATAGATATGCATATGTGGGAAAATACTGTATAATACATACAGAATTTAATACTATCCATAGTTTCAGGTATCAACTGGAGTCTAAAAACTTATCTTCTTCAGATAACTAGTGACTATTTTATTTAATTTGGCTTCACTATCAGAGAGGGTACCACACCTGAAGTATAATTTTTTATGTTTTGTTGTTTAGGATGATTTTGCTTTATTAATATATCTTTTCTTAATATATCACACACCCAAAATATAGACTAATCATGAGTATAAAGCTTAATGAATTAGAACAAAGTAAGTATACCCATATAGTCACCAATGATCAGGATATAGAATGTTACCAGTTTTCTAGAAAGTTCCTGCTGTGTCCTTTCCCAGCTATTCACCTCTTCATCTTCACAAATGCAAATACAACCCTAATTTCTAATACTAAGAATTAAATTTGCCTTTCTTAAACTTGTGAGCAGAATCACACTGACATACTCCCTTGTATTGTGTCTGGCTTGTTTTGTTCAACCTCATGTCTACACTCTTGGTTCCCAGACTGTATTGCCGGAGTATATCAGAGTATTGGAATTTGTTCATAAAGGCACTGAAGGCTATTGTTAGCTTCCAGAGAAATATAGTAATAACTGCCAGACACTGAATAAAGTACCCACTCATGATAGTTCAGTTTCAAAATTAGATTTCAGTACCTTCCTTCTGATGGTGTCATATCTTTGAAATACTGTACCAGGTTTTCCAAGAGTAACTGTGATTAAAATCGGATACACACATAAAATCAATGTGAAATGAAAATGAAGGTAGTATATCTATTTTGATTTCAAAGTCTGGGCTAAACTATCCTCAACAGGGACACACAATCCCTTTAGTTAAGTTATTGTTCTTATTTAGGAATGAAGTAAATATACTAGGGGTTTTTTCTTGTTTATTTATATTTTTAATATGGCTGCCAAATTGTTGAGAGGGGAATATTCATTATGTCTTTGGGACCTTACTACTTAATAATACAAACGGTTAGGTCTCTTTTGGCACGATGACTCTGAAAAGCCTGCTGAGACGCTAGAGCTCTGAAAAAGTTTAGGCAAGTCTGAGCTGTGCAAAGAATTTATACTGTTGCATATAACACTTACTTATTTTCATTTGTGTTTGATTTTATATTGTGTGAATACATCATAAATTTATTTTTGTTTTCTACACTTGATAGAATTTAGGTTGCTTCCAGTTTGGGACCATTATGAATAATGCTTCTAGGAGCAGTTGGTTTTCTGTTTTGTTTTGTTTTTTTTGCTGGTGCGGAGAACCGAACTCAGGACCTCGCGCTTGCCAGGCAGGAGCTGTGCCGCTGAGCTAAATCACCAGCCCTTAGGAGTAGTTTTTGGTTGCTTTTTGTTTATTTGTTTGTTTTGTTTTGTTTTGTTTTGTTTTGTTTTGTCTTTTTGAGGTAGGCTCTTCCTATGCAGTTCAGGCTGGACTTGAGCTCACTTTGTAGCTCAGGCTGGCCTCGAACTCACTACAAGCCTCTTACCTCAGCCTCCAGAGTGCTGGATTACAGGTGTGCACCACCACACCCGGCTCCTTAGGAGTAGTTTTGAACACATCTTTTAGTGTACAATATATGTTTCTGTTAGGCACATAGTTAAAAGTGGAATTGCTAAGTCACAAGGTATGTGTATTTCAGCCTTAGCAGATACAGCTAAGTAGCTTTCTACAGCAGTCATTCCAAGTCACCTCCCACTGGGATTGGAGGAAAGTGTCTGTTCTCCATTCCTGATAGCACTGAGTATTTTAATTACTTTATAATACAATTCAGGCATACCAAGATTTTTTATGCTGCCTAAAGATTAATTCAATTTTAGGGGTTCATAATGAAGAAAATTATCAAACTATTCATTAAAAATTTAAATATAAGAATGAATAGTGTGGAAATCAGCCTGGAGTTTCTTCAGTAAACTAAGATTAGAGGTCCCATTCAAACCAGCTATTCCCCTCCTAGGTATTTTTCCGAAAGAACTGAAAACGTCATATCACAGCGATCTATGTGCACCCATGTTTATAGCAGCACAATTTGTAACAGCTAAATCTTGGAAACAACACAAATGCCCATAAACTAAGGAATGGATCAAAAAGATGTGGTGTTTTTATACAATGAGTATTATTCAGCTATAAAGAAAGATAAACTCAAGGCTTTTATAGCTAAATAGATGGAACTAGAGACCATACTCATAAGTGAAATAAATCAGACTCACATGTGTAAACACATCGTATTGCCTCCCTTGTTTAAGAACCTGAAAGAGTAAATAAAATCTGGAAAGTACAATAGATATTGTTAAAGGGAAAGAAACTGCTCAAATAGGAAAGAACAACTGGGATGAGGGAAAAGAGAAAAAAGAAAGAAGGAAGGGAAAAAATATATACATACAACATAGCTAAGGTTATTGTACTACTAATTTCTACAGGTTTATTGAAAGGAACAGCTAATGTATAATTGTTTGATCAGTCTTACATGCCTAGATCTGGTTGTCTGAGTAACCACTTTGAAGATGATGACATGTAATATAACAGCCATTGCTGATTTCCCATCACCTTGTTTTGAGTTTCTGCATTATTTTTATTGTTTTTACGTTGTTTTTCTGATGCCTTTGTTTTTGTTATTTGGATAGCTGAAATAAGTGTATTGCTGATGTCTCTTGGCTTATTGAAAGCAACAGTTAATGCTTACTTTTTTTTCTTGACCAATATTGCATGCTTATATCTGGTAATCTGAACAACTAGTTTGGAGACAACAATATGCACTGTAACAACCATTGTGGTTATATTTTTCTACGAATGTATCTGTTTCATCTAAATTTTTAATTTTAATGACACAAAGTTGTTTCTGCTACTTTTCATTATTTTAATATGTCACTCAAATCTTTAATGATATTCCTTAAGTTCCCTTCATATTATTGTCTTCCTTAACTTTTTTCAGTTTTGTTAGTTTCTTCAGAGTACATTTTGAATTTTTTTATATTAAAGATAAAAAACTGACAAAACAACAATGAAGACAAAATGAGAACAACACAAAAACAAAAATCATACATGACCTCAAAACAAAATAATAGGAATTAAAATGGTTGCTGCATTACATACTGTTATCTTCAACGAAGTTGCTCAGTCCACCAGACATAAGAATGTGAGATTGATCAAACAATCAAAGATAGTAACAAGCAATAAAACAAAGAACATTGGAAATGATGCAGAGCTTCACCACTCAAGATGGTAGGAGTTCGAGAATGGTTCTTATACTACATATTGTTTTCAGGTCAGTGGTTCTGATTGCCAGATTCAAGCATGCAAAATTGGTCAAGAAAAAAGAAAATTTTAAGCATTTACTGTTCCTCTCAGTAAACCACAAACATCAGCACTATGAATTTTTTCATTCTATCTTTTAAAATTTCATTAACTTTCCATTTATATTCTTCAGATTTCAATTACATTTTTCTTTTATCTTTTTGAGAAAGATACCTTTGGACAATTTTTCACCTTTTGTTTAATAGACGTATTCAAGGTCGTGATCATAACTTAACTGCATCCTGTACACTTTTGACATGCTATGTTTTCATTATTGTTCAGTTCAAAATATTCTCTAAATTTCCATGTAATTCCTTCTTTGTCCCATCAGTTATTGTAGAAACAGATCTCTCAGTTTTTAAATTTGGGGATAAATAGTTTTTAATTATGTTTCTGCTATTCTTTTCTAGCCTGCTCAGAAAATATATATACTCTGTGATTTTGACTCTTTGAGATTTATCGAAAATCACTCTAATTAGATAAGTTTATCCACCTCCTTTAGCATATTCGGGTTATTTATTTGATATACAGGAACATTTAGTTGCTTTTAATTTGCTTTCAGTTTTGTTTTTCTCCTTCCCATATTTGTTAACTTAATATCAGTTTTTTAACATGTAGGACATTAACATCTAAAACTAAAATAAAAAATACACTCAGAAGTGTCATTGCCTGCTGTATTCCTGCTATTTCACTGGTTCTACTATAGCCAACATTATTGTTTCGGGCTCATTCTTCCTGTTTCTCTTCATAAGAGAAAGTAGATGTATGTATGTTTATATGTTCTCTCGTTTCCCCTTACAAAGTAGCATGTGTTCTCATTTGCAATCTGCTTTTCTTAACAATATCTACCAGACATCACACTATATCAGTTCATAGAGATCTTCCTTATCCTTTGTTCATGATTACATAGCACGGCTTGGAAAGTATGGGTCTGCAGTTTATTCCACTAGTCTTTTATGGTTTGTTATACCCTATTTCTTACAGGTATCATTGCAATGAGTAGGCTCATGCATATACATTTTTGTACTGGGTAGGTTATATTTTCAGCACAAATTCTTAGAAGTGGCATTGCAGGGTTGAAAAGTACACATATAATCTCATTACCTAGTGCCAAACTCCTCCATGATGATTTTGCATTGCCACTGTCTTGCATTCCTCTTATCAATGTACAAGTAAGTGCCTGGTTTGCCACGGCCAAGTAAACAAAGTGTACTGTCAAGCTTTGACTTTTTAACAATCTGATGAGAAACAATATCTTAGTGAACTTGAACCTCAACTTAATATAAGTGAAACTGAATATCTTCATATACTTAAGATGTGCGTATTATTTTGGAAACTGTCTTTTCATTCCTTTGCCTATTTTTCTATAGAATGATTAATTATTTTTCCTTCAAACATTAACATTTTTGTAACACTACCCATCTTTATATGTATTTGATGCAAACACTTTATTTCAGTTTGTTATCTTTGTGGTGTATTTTGCTATGTGTAATCAGTGTATTAATCCTCTATCATCTGTATTTTTAGATTGATTTAAGAATACAAATTATACAGGAATATTCACCCTCATTTTCTTCTAGCACTAGTAGTTTTTTTTTTCTTTTTCATTTAGAAGATGGATTCATTTACTTTCTTATTGTATACCCAAGTAGAATTTGTCTGTTTTTATAATTTGTAAAATTTTTGAGTGGTGATCCAATTGTCTTAACATCTATTGAAAAGACCATCTTTTCTCCAGTGATTTGAGATGTTACCTTTATCCCATACTAGATTTCTGTAGATATCTACTTTCCTCCCTGATCTTTCTCATCAGAAACTGGTTTGATACTATTTTAATTATAGAGACTTTGTATTATTAATATCTATAGATCAAGATACTCCTTATAACTTTTCCTATTCACTGTTTTCCTACCTGTTATTGTATATTTATTTTTTCACAATTATCCTACATAGTGTTAAGCTAAACATAGTCTGAATATAATATCTCACTTGATAACAAAGCTTGTCCATATATTTTTTGGGATTTCATTAAATCTGTAAATTAACGTGGTGAAAAATAAGATCCTGTTTATTTTGAGGCACATTAGACAATGACAAAGGCCACCTTTCCACTTACTCACATCTGCTTTTATGACTTTCAGTACTGTTTAAAGTTTTCCTCAAAGATTTCAGCATCTCTGTAATTCCTATTTTTGTTTTTTACTATTTTTTTTTCCAGTACCGGGAATCAAACTCACGACGTCGCCCTTGCCAGGCAGGCACTGTGCCACTGAGCTAAATCCCCAGCCCCAGTGTTTACTATTATAAGTAGGTTTTTCTGCTTCATTACATCTTTTACCTGTTATCTATGTAGATGTCATTGTGAAATGTAGTTTTTAGCAGTGTAAGATGTCTTCTGCCTCATTTTATTTTTTTGTGTAAAATTCTACTCTGTCCAGTATGAACATTTCAACTCTTAGTTTCTTATTGTTCACATCTGCCTAAAAATATATACCTAGTCCTTTATTTTTAACCTTTCAATATTAGATAGTTTTCTTATATTCAACATACAGTCGAGTTTTAGCTCATGGATTAGTTTAAAAAATTGTAATTTAATAGATGTGTTAAACTCATTCAACATTGTTGACATGGCTTTTTTAAATAACAATGTTACTGAACTAAATTTTGCATATTAGAGAATTTACAAACTTAAAGTGTTGGATTCAGTAGATTTTAGCATATTGACAACATTGTACAACAATGACCCCAATCAAATTTGCATTAGTTTGTTATCCCAAACAAAACATTCTACACACTAGCCCTCACTTTCCATTCCCAACCCAATAAATCACTATCTTCATTGATTCGCCTGTTCTGGGAATTCATTCACGCATTCATTTACAAGATAAAACATGCTCATAGCAACAATGAAGACCTTAATATATCCAAAGAAATGGAAATTGTGCAAAGTGCATTCTCTATCATGCCATTTATGGGTAAACCTAGAAACTGACACCAGAAACATATTTAGAATACAATAATTTCTTTTCTCTCTTTTTTCTATTATCTGTTTTTTATTTTTCATACTTTATATATTAACTTTTTATGTAAGGGAACTATGCAGTACTCAAGCTTGTATGTCTAATTTACTTCACTTAATATTATGACTTCAGGGTACATCCATTTTCCTACAAATGCTTCAAGTTTATCTTTTGTTACCATAGAGTACTACTGCATTTTGTACAAACACCACATTTTCTTTATCCATTCTTCTGTTAATAGGCATATAAGCTATTTCTAATCACTATGGTATGACGTTTTTAACTTTTTTTAGAAAATACCTGAAAAGGGAAAACCTGGGTCAAACGGAATTTCTATTTTTTAGATTTTTGAGGAATTGCCATATTGATTTCCATAGTGTTTGTGTTAGTTTACACTCCCACCAACAATGAGGAAAGGTTCCTGTCTCCCCACAGCCTCACCAGCATTTGTTATTGGCATTACTGGCCAGCTTTCTTTCTGTGGTGAGATGGAATCTTAATGTTTTAATTTACACTTCTCAAATGGCCTGCAATGTTGAACATTCTTTTCTTGTGTTTATTACCCAATTGTATTTCTTCATCTGAGAAGTATCTATTCATTTCAGATGCTTATTCTTTGACTGGGTCTTTAAACTTGGGTGGTTTACCTTTTTTTAGTTCTATTTTTTATTTTAAAAATAAAAGGAGGCAAATATTAACAGACAGACAACATTGTACAAAATTACAAAGGAACAGTACAGACAGTACGGAGTTACAAACAAAGTGGTAGGGAATTACCAATGCTTGTTGTATTACATATTGATATCTTCAAAGTGGTTTCTCATGAAAACAGATATAGACATGCAATCAACCAAGGACTCATTGACAGTTTCTTTCAGCAAAGAAATACAAGACAGTAGAACAGCCATGCTAACAATCCTGCATATACATACATACAATCTTTCTCCTGCTTTCCCTTCTCTTTTCCCACATCCCAGTTGCCCTTTACCTTTGAGTGCTTTCCTATCAATTTTTTTAGTTCTTTATCTATTCTACATGTTAGTCTTTTACCTGAGAAATAGCTGGCAAAAACTTTTTCCCAATCTGTAGGTTATCTCTTCACTTTGTTGGTAGTTTCTTTTGCTATGCAAAAGCTTTTTAATTTAATGTGATCCAATCTGTTGCTTTTTGGTATTATTTCTTATGTAACTGGGGTTTTATTTTAAAAAAAGTCTTTGTCTACACCTATGTCTTCAGGAGTTATAACTATTTTTGTCTTCCATCAGATTAAACATTTCTCTTCTAACATTAAGATATTTGATCTATTTTAATTTTAGTTTAGTGTATGGTGAGAGATATGGGTCTAAGTTCAACCTTTGGCATGTGAATAACCAGTTTTCCCAGCACCATTTCTTAATGAGGGTACCTTTGCTTCAGCAAAGGGATTTGGCCCCTTTGTGAAAGATAGCATAACTGAGTGTGCCTAGAGTTGTTTCTGTATCTTCTACCATGTTCCACTGATACATGAGTCAGGTTTTGTTTTGTTTTGTTTTATTTGCAAATCCCATGTTGTTTTTAATCACTAGTTGTGTAGAATAACTTGAGGTCTGGGATTGCGATACCCACTGTCTTGCCCTTGTTGCCCAGAATTGCTTTTCCTGTTCTAGGTCTGTCTTGATTCTGTATTAGCTTTAGAATTGGTTTCTCCAATTCTATAAGGAATGTTAGTGGTATTTTTACTGGGATTGTATTAAAGCTATGTAACAGTTTTGGAACTATGGCCATTCTAACTATATTCATTCTACCTATCCAGAAACTGGGGATAATTTTCCATTTTCTAATATCTTCAATCTCCTTTTTCAGAGTACCATGGTTTTCACTGTAGAGGTTTTCCATTTCCTTGATTAGTTTAATTACTAGGTGTTTCATTTTTCTTGATGCCATTGTAAAAGTACTGTTGCTCTAATTTTCTTCATAGTGAGTTTGATATTGGTGTACAGGGATGTTATTGATTTTTTACTATTAACTTTAGATCCTGCTATATTACTGAATTTGGTCATTGAATTCTAGGAGTCTTTTGTTGGAGATTTTAGAATCTTCTATGTAGACAACCATGCCACCTGCAACTACAGAAATATGTTGAACAAAAGTAGTGGTAATTGACATCCTTATCTTATGCCTGATTTTAGAGGGAAGGCTTTCAGATTCTCTCCATTAAATATGATGTTGGATGGACATGGGTTTGTCATAGATGGCTTTTATCAGATTAAGATAAAGATCTTTTCCTATTTTCTTAAGGGTTTTCATCATGAATTAATTTGGAATATTTGTCACGTTCTTTTTCTGTATCTATTGAGATTATTATGTTTTTGTCCTTGCTTCTGTTTATATAGTGAATTACACTCATTGATTCACATATGTTAAATCATCCCTGCATCCCTGGATGGAAACCTACTTCACCATGATGTATGATCCTTTTGATGATTTGCTGCATTTTGTTTGCCACTATCTTATTGAGGATTTTACATCTATGTTCATTAACAAGATTGGCTTGTAGTGCTCTTTACTAGTTTTTTCTCTGATTGATATGACTTCTTTGCTTTTGGTTATTTATGAAGTTATATTTTCTGTGATATTTGTGCTTGTACTTTTTCCATATCCTTCATTCTTTTTTGTCTTACTTAAGGATTTATTATCTGAAAATATTCAATAGCACTCCATCTCAAAATAAATGCCAATGGGCTATGGCCCATGTGAGCTTTTATAGCCTGATTTGTAACTTCTTTCTGTGGAATTTTTTTCTATCATTTTGCACTTATTCAGTGAACTTGAATAACATACTTTCTTCATCACACTTAATAACACTTCCATCTCATTTTCTTTGTACCTGGATTTTTTTCTAAGTAAATGTCCTTTCCCAAAATTTTTATATGAGTTGGTCATTCAGATCTCAGCTCAAATGTCATCAGCATAATGCTCTCTGACCCTTTGTTTATAAGAT
Organism: Chinchilla lanigera; assembly: GCF_000276665.1. Classification (NCBI taxonomy): domain Eukaryota; kingdom Metazoa; phylum Chordata; class Mammalia; order Rodentia; family Chinchillidae; genus Chinchilla; species Chinchilla lanigera. Next base: position 14,735,611 of record NW_004955408.1, on the reverse strand, counting down.
CATGCAAAAAAAAAAGATCATGCACAAATCAATCTCTACCATTAACCATAATGCTCAAATTTTTTAAATGTCAAAGCATGTGCCACCACTATTAATATAAATTATTATTAATACAAATTACAGGTCACTAATCTACATTTAGATTAACTTTTTTCTTCCACATATGAGAAAGAACATGTGATACCTACCTTTATGTTTCTAGCTTGTCTCACTAAATGTAATGACTTCCAGTTTAATCAGTTTTGCTGCAGATTCAAGGATTTTATTCTTCTTCATGGCTGGATAATCTTGCATTGTGTGCTGCAAAGGGTGGAAAGAAGGGGTAGAGGATAAAGGGAAAGTATTAACAGTTACCAAAACACAGTTAGATAGAAGAAATTCAGGTGCTCTGCATCACAGTGGGTCCTATAGTTTGCAGTAACCTATTGTGTATCTTCTGAAGTTCTAGACAAGAGGAACTTGAAGACCCCAAATGTAAAGAAATGACAGAGTCAAAATACTAATTATCCTGATTTGATTAGTGCACATGTAGACATGTATTGAAATTCACACTACAGTGCATTAATATGTACAATTATTTCATTGTAATAAAAATTTAAAAATCATACATAATGATGTATTCATTGTAATAAATATTTTAAAATCATAGATACATTTGAAAGGCCAAAGAAAAGTATTTGAATGATCCCTTCAACTGAATAATAGATTTTTCATGCTTGCTAGGCATAGTTAAACTGCTGGTCTAAAACTTAAAAGCCTGCATTGAATATTTTGAAGCTGTCAAATGGAGTGCAGGAATGGAAAGATATTTGGCATTGAAGAGGTAGTAGTTGGCCCTTCCTGACCAACCAGATGACAGCACTGCCTGGTGAAGTTTTCCCCTTGACTCCACATCACAGTTTGAAAGCTGCATCCATCCTCATTCTGATGTCGTACACAGGCCTGTTTTCCTATATTCTCTGGCCCAGTCTAATAAAAATATATGATAAGGGTACAGTCTGAACCCATGAGTAAAATATGTAGAACGTTAGAGGCCTCCAAGATGGAAGTCTAGCACCAGATTTCCAAGCAATTTTCTAACTTCATGCTACGTAAAGCAGAAAAGATAGGCATCATGGATTGATGAGGTAGAGTTCAGTAACATGGAGTTTCAAAGTTTGTTCCAGATAAAATGGTAACTGGAGCTGGCTTTAAATACCAGCATAGTCTTGAGATGCTCGCAAAAGTTTGAGGAACAAAGCCCAACCCCAAATGATACCCACAGTCTGGAGCTACATTGTAGAATCCTAGTGGGGAAGAATTTCTTTGTCATGACTTTGATCAAAGTCCATAAGATATAAAATACCTTTACAAACTGTAATACTTTTTATATTCTGTTGAGCTAATAAGTACAAGAATATCTCCAGGGCAAGAATGGATCATAGGGAAATAACTTCAAATATGGTTCTCAGGGGCTAAAGAATAAACCAGATGGTTGTATATTTCAAAACTGGGAAAGAACAAATTATAGCTATTTACAATTCTGCTCTACAGGCAGTGCATTTTCCATAGGATGAGATCTTTGCTAAGGATTATTAACTTGAAAGAAAATAACTACCAACAAATGATATTTTAATGACTAATATAAAATATCTTACTTTTGCTGTAATTTCACTGGAAAAACATATTTTGGTAGAGAGATCTTAAATATATTTTAGAAGCTCTGCTCAGTTTTTCTCATGAAATGAAATAATGATTTTAGGAAGCAAAGCACTAGTATAAGTTTCTCTTTAAGGAAGTATTCACTTCAACAAATATTTAATGAAGTTTTGCTATGGTCATGGGGTGATACTATCACTAAATACTAAGGGGACATAAGGAGGAATAAAATATATTCTTTCACAACAAGGCATTTATAATCTTGTGAACAACTTTCCCAAAGCTAAATTTTTGTATGCTGTGATAAGAGTTAGCAACAATATACAAATGACCCAACCCACTCACATTTTTAGAAGCTGTTCATTTTATACTTGCTTTTAGGATCTTTCCAATTGGAAAAGGAAAATCCCACAAAACTTAGAGAAGTCAGACTACTTGCAGCATTGGACAAATGCAATCAGCAATGAGAAAACAGTGAACTGACGAGGTAGACATACTTTTGATTGCCTGGTTTTATGATAAGACAATGAATTAATTTACCTAGAAATCAAGCAGTGATTTTTGCAAAGAGTTGTTTTAGTGTAAAACCCTTATGAAAAGGAAGAGCGAAACATCAAAGGAAGATGCTTTCAGCTTGAGCAAGGAAAATTTCAGCTTTGGTCACTGTAGGAAAACAATCTACTGACATTGCCTCACAGTTTAGGGAAAAGCTGCAAGGAGTAGCACTATAGAATATAAAAAGAAAACACCAGGGCTAGAGATCAGATATGAAGGGAGAATGCTTGCAGCAGATAGCATTCAATCACATCCTTGAAAAATATGGATAGATACAGCAAACAAATATGTGAAGCCTGATCTTGGCAGAACTAGAAATCTTGTGAGGCAAAATGATTTTTCTCCTGGTAAGAGAGAGGATAAGAGCTGAGGAAGCAGGGATAGTTTGCAACTCTTTCCTAGGTGGTGTAATTCAGTAAACAATGAAGAGTATGCAGAATGTAAAGAATAATTCAATAAGACTAGGGCTTTGGAAAGAAACCTTTGACAGGGCAACATTAAGGACAAGTAGAATCTGGGTGACAGTAGTCCGGACCACAGAGCAGCAGCAAAAGAACTCATGTTTTCACCTTAACAATACCCAGCATATTGATGATCTCATGGCAGGTATTCTACAAATATTTCATTCACTCAACCCTTGATTATAGCATATCTGCCACAGCCAAGCATTTTTGCAGGCTAGAAAAAGGGAGGGATAGTCTATTTTTCCCAAGGAATTTAAAATCTTTATCAATTAGTCATGAAGTTACAAGGTTTTGGGGTCATCCCAGGTTCATTTGATGAATTTGAAATGATTTGCATTTTACTTCCAAGGATACCAATAGTCAGGACCAAGTTGGAGGAATGAGTCATACAAAAGATTACAACCTTCTTGAAAACAAACCAATGAACTTAGCTGTATTTTGCATCTTCATATTGATGCCATTGGCTTATCTCTTTTGAGGATAAAACCAAAATAATATACTCAAAATAATATCTGACTACCTGAGAAGGTAAAAGAAAATTTCTAGAGAACCTGCTGTTCTTTTTGCATATTTCCAAACGCATGAAGAAAAATCCCTACGTAGAAGCCAAATATCCCATGCCATGCCCAAAATACGTTTGATAAATTGTCCAAACATATACAGTGTAGGTGATACTTGCTTGATACACAAGAATTTGGAATAAGTGTAAGGAAAGTACTGTACTAAATGTTTAGCCTCACTATGCTGTGTTTGTCCCAAGCTTGCCTTAATCCTTAATTCCTAAGGAGAAAGCAAAACTGGATTCAAGCCTAAGGTAGCACATTAGCTTGTTCTGGGTGCAGGCAGGAGGTCCCAGAGAACACCATGATCTGTAAAACCTTGGGCAGGAGAGAGGAATGACCATATGTTCATTTAACCCGCCCCCACCTTTAGGTGATTGTCAAGCAAAAAAAATGTCTAACATTCTCTCCTACAAAAAATACCACAAGCTACACATCTTGGCTTGTTCTTCAGTAAGCATAGCCCATTTTCTGAGCTGGTGTCTGGAATGTTAAGAACAATTAACAATTAATAGGTTATCTCCCACTGCTCTCAATTTCAAGTTATTCTTTTGCTGTGTCTTTGCTTTTATTTGTTAACACATATTAATTGTACATATTAATGGAATTCAATGTGTTTTCCTATGTGTGTACAGCATGCACTGATCAAATCCAGGGTCCCTTTTTATACCCCACACACACTTTACCTAATTTCTACTAATTACACACATGCTTTGAAGTAAACTATTTTTAGCTTCCGTATATGTGAGAAATCTTACAAGACTTGTTTTTCTATACTTGGTTTGTTTCATTTGATAAAATGTGCCACAGTTCCATTCATTTTGCTGCAAATGAGAAGATTTCATTTTTATTTGTGGCTGAATAATACTCCATTCTGTATGTCTAACAAATTTCCTGTATCTATTTATCTGTTCATGCACATCTAAGCAGATTTCATATTCTAGCTATTGCAAAGTGCCAACCATAAGTGAGCATCTTTTTGGTATGCTGACTTCATTACCTTTGGATATATACCTAGCAGTGGTATAACTGGTCATATGATAGAATAGTTTTTGGTTTCTTGAGGAATCTCAATACTGTCCTTCAGAATGGATAATTTACAATCCCACTAACAGTACACAAGAGTTTCTTTTCATCTACATTCTTGAATGCATTTATTATTTTTTAAAGCATCAACTCTAATCAAGGTAAGATAGTAGGTTGCTATTTGCTTTGAATTTCTTGATGGCTAATTCTATTGAGCATTTTTATATATTTGTTGAACATTTGTATTTCTTATATTTTGAGAAGTATCTATTCAGATCACTTGTCCAGTTTTTACTTGGATTACTCAATTTTGGCTGCTATTTAAGTTTGTTGAGTTCTTTACATACTCCAGATGAATAGGTGAAAAATATTTTCTCTCATTTTGTAGGTTGTCTCTTTGCTCTGTAGACTATTTCTTTTGCTGTGCAGAAGATTTTTGCTCTGAGGAAATCTCATTTGTCAATTTCTTTTTTTTTTTTTTTTTTTTTTTTTTTGGTTTTTGTAGTCCTGTTCAGAAAATGATTGCCTATTACTGATGACTTCCATGGTTTCCCTACATTTTCTTCTAGTAGTTTCAGACTATCTGGTATTACCTGCAGTTCTTTAATCTATTTTGAGTTGATCTTGTACAAGGGTAGAGACAGGAATCAAGTTTCAAACTCCTCCTCGTGGATATCCTGTTTTCTCAGCACCATTTGTTGAAGTGGCTGTCCTTTCTTCAACATATGTTTTTGGTCCCTTTGTCAAGAGTCACTCAGCTGTAAATGTATTAATATTGCAGTGAGATTTCATTGAATCTGTAGATCACTTTGAGGAGCATGAACATTTTAGAAATATTAATTATTCCAATCTATGAACATGGGAAGTCTCTCCATCTTTTTGTGTCTTCTTTAATTTCTTCACTAAATATTTTATAACTTTCATTATAGAGGTTTTTCACTTTCTTAAGTTTATTCTTAAGTATTAGCAATTATGAATGATACTGATTTTATGATTTCTTTCTCAGCAAACCTGTTATTGGTACATAGAAAAGGTACTGAATATTGTATGTTGATTTTATATCCTTGTATCAGTTTTAGTAGTCTTGCAGTGGATTCTTTAGGATTTTCCACATATAGAATCCTACAACCTGTAAGCAGGGATAGTTTGACTTCCTTGAATAAGGATAATAGGAGTGAGCACCCTTGTCTTCTCCCTGATCTTAGAGGAAATGCTTCCAGCTCCTCCCCATTCTGTGTAATTTTCCTATGGCTTTGTCATATATAGCCTTCATTGTGTTGATGTATAATCTTTCTATACCCAATTTGCTTAGAGCTTTTATTGTGAAGTGATATGGAATTTAATCAAGTGTTTTCCTGCATCTACTGAGATGTTTATGTAATCTTTAATCTATCATTCTCATGGCTCTTTCACTATCAGTTGCACTGGAATCTGTGTCTCCCTTTAGTGCCTATTTTATAGAATTGGGTTTTCCAATATTAGGTGCATATAGACTTAAAACCACTATATCTGTTTATTGAATTAATCTCTTGATCATTATAAAGTGAACTTCTTTGTCTCCTTTTATAGGTTTTGTCCTAAAGTCTATTTTGTCACATACAAATATAGCCAGCACTGCACTCTAGGAGTATATGCTGGGAATATTTTCTGACCCTTCATTTTCAGTTTTGTGTCTTTAGTAGTGAGCTGATTTATTTACAGGCAGTATATTGCCTGGTTCTGATTTCTATCCGTTCACCTACTCTGTATCTTAATCAGAGAAGATGGGCCACTTACACTCAAAGTTATTATTGACAGGTAAGCACTTCCTCTTCTCATTTTGTTGATTTTCTTCCAGTTGTTTCAAGTATTCTCTTTCCTTCCTCTGTTGCTCATCTTTATGGCTTAATGTTTACTGTGTTGAGAACATTCATTTTTTCCCTATTGTTTTTTTGTGTGTCTAGTCTTCTATTGGGATTTGCACTGTCACAGGTTTTTAAATTGGCATTTATCTTTGTTTTACTTCTGGATATAGTTTTCCCTCCAGTATCTTTTGTAAGTCTGGTCTGGTGATTATAAATTCTCTCAGTTTCTGCTTGCCTGGGAAAGACTTTATTTCTCCTTCCTTTTGGAAGGATAGCCTTGCTGGGTATAGTAACATTTGCCAGCTGTTATTATGTTTCAGCACATGGAATTCATCATTTTATCCCTTCCAGGCATATGGACTAAATGATATTTTATCCAAGGAATTTCTTTCTAAAGCATAGTTAATTATTAAATATCTTAATACAAAAATATAATGCAGGGATGAACAATTTTATAAAGCTATTCAGAATATATTACCTTTAAAGTTTAATTTCTTTTTTTTTTTTTTTTGTGGTACCTGGGATCAAACTCACAACCCCATGCTTCCCAGGCAGGTGATTATGCCACTGAGCTATATCCCCAGCCCTAAGGTTTAATTTCTAAAAGGAAAAGAGTTACTTTGAAAGTGTTTACTTCTTTTGAAAGATAACACTAAATAGGACCTAAACTTTTCGTATTACTTTATGGCATCATTCTAACCACTGATGCACTTTTTTGATTACTTGTTGACAAATATTTGACTATTTAAGCTCTTGAATGAAAGCATAAGACCAGAGTAACCCAAAGCAGATTTTTGCAGAACACTGGTTCCATAAGTTTTACCTACCTGTGTTTCCCTGAAAATAAAACCTAACTTGAAAAACTCCAGCCTCGGAAATTAGAGATCAAAAATATCATCCCCAATCAGCCTATTCTTGCTTTATGTGCTTTACAGAGTAGCAACCACGCAAGAGAATAGCAATCGCAGGGGAGTGAAGGATAGGCTGATGTGAGATGGCATTTTTTTATTTTAAAGGGAGTGGTAAAAATAAATTAAAAAGAACAATAGCAATGTATCAACATCACAGACATAAAACAAGAACATTAAAAGTGATACAGGGCTTCAAAACAAAATGATAGGAATTAACAGTGGTTGTTATATTACCTATTGTTATCTTCAGCTATGTTGCTTAGATTGCCAGATGTAAGAATGGAAGATTGTTCCAACCATTAAAGAGAATAAAAAATAATTATTAAATAAAACATTATGGATAATACAGAGTTTCACTAGACAAGATGGTAGGAATTCACCAGTGATTGTTCCATTGCATATTGTTTCCTTCAAATCAGTTGCTCAGAATACATAAGCATGCAAAATTGGCCAAAATACAAAAGTTTTAAGCATTAACTTTTCCTTTCAATATACCATCAGACATCAGCAGTACAGTTATCCAAGATATCCATATATATATAATTTGCCTTCCTTCTTTCCTTTTTCTTCCATCCCTCATCCCAGTTGTTCCTTCCTTTGAGCAATTTCTTTCCCTTTCATAGCATCTATTGTACATTTTGAGTTTTACTTATGCCTTCAGGTTCCTACACCAAAGAGAAAATATGATGTTTACACATGTGGGTCTGATTTGTTTCACTTATGTCTATCATCTCTAGTTGCATCCACTTACCCACAAAAGCCTCGAGTTTATCTTTTTTTATAGCTGAGTAATACTCCATTGTATGAAAATACCACATCTTTCTTCTCCATGGCTCAGTTAATGGTCATTTGGGTTGCATCCAAGATTTAGCTATAACAAATTGTGCTGCTATAAATATAGGTGCACATATATCGCTGTGGTATGTGTTTAATTCATCTGGGAAATTAACCAGAAGGGGAATAGCTGGCTTAAGTGGACTTCTAATCCTAGTTTTGTGAAGAATCTCCAAACTGATTTCCACAGTGGTTTCACCAATCTACACTCCCACAAGCAGTGGAGAAGGGTTCCTTTTTCCCCTCAGCCTTTCCAGCATTTGTTATTGGTTGATTTCTTCATGATAGCCATTCTTTCTAGAGTGAGATGGAATCTCAGTGTTGTTTAAACTTGCATTTCTCGAATGACTACTAATGTTGAACATTTTTTCATGTACTTATTTCCCATTTGTAATTCTTCATATGAGATGTATGTATTCATCTCAGATGCCCATTTTTGGATTGGGTCTTTGATTTTGGGGGGTCTGATTTTTTTAATTCTTTACATGTTCTAGATAGAAGTCCTTTGTCTAAGGGGCAGTGGGCTAAATTTTTTTCCCAGTTCATGGGTTTTCTTCTTGCTCCATTGGTGATTTCTTTTGATGTGCAAAAACTTTTCAATAAGATGAGATCCCAGTTGTTGATTCTTTGAAGCATTTCCCATGCAGTTGTATTTTGTTTTGAACTCTCGGCCTACCCCTATGTCTTCAAGATTTTTACCTTACTTTCTCTTCCAGTAGATTTAGTGTTTCTGTTTTAATATTTAGATCTTTGATCAATTTTGACTTTAGTTTAACGAATAGTGAGAGACATGGGTCTAGTTTTAGTCTTTGGCATACAGAAAACCCAGTTTTCCAGCACCATTTATTAATCAGGCTATCTTTCTTCCAGTGAACATGTTTGGCTCCTTTGTCAAAGATAAGGTGGTTGAGTGTGTTGGTAATTGTGTCTGAATCTTCCGATGCGCTCCATTGATTGTTAGATCTGGTTTTTGCCAGTACCATGCTGATTTTATCACAATACCTTTACAGTATAATTTCAAGTCAAGAACTGTGATGCTTCCTGCATTTCCTTTGATTCCCAGGATTGCTTTTGCTATTCTCAGCATCTTCTGGTTCCAAATTAATTTTAGGAATGTTTTCTCTAGATCTGTGAGGTATACTAATGGTAGTTTAATTGGAATTTCATTGAATCTGTACAACAGTTTTGGAAGTATGTCCATTTTCACAATGTTGGTTCTTCCTATCCATGAGCAAGGAATATCTTTCCATTTTCTGATATCCTCTTTGATCTCTTTTTCCAGAGTACTATAATTTTCACTGTATAGATCTTTTACTTCTTTTGTTAGATTGATTCCTAAGTGTTTCAATTTTTTAGATGCTATTGTGAGAGGTGTTGTTTCCCTAATTTCCTTTTAAGTCTGTTTGTTGTTTGTGTACAAGAATGCTATTGATTTTTTGAGTGTTGACTTTGTATCCAGCTATGCTACTGAATTGGGTTATTAAAACCATAAGCCTTTTGTTGGTGTTTTGGGGGTCTTCTATGTAGAGTATCATGTCATCTGTGAATAATGATCATTTCACTTCTCCCTCTCCTATCCTTATTCCTTTTATTTCTCTCTCTGTCTAATTACTCCAGCTAATATTTCCAGAACTATATTGAATAGGAGTGGTGACAGTGGATATCCTTATCTTGTTCATGATTTTAAAGTGAAAGCTTTCAATTTTTAACCATTTAGTATGATGTTACCCTTCAGTTTGTTATACATGGCTTTGATCATCTTGAGGTAAAGGCCATCTATTCCTATTTTCTGTAGGGTTTTCATCATGAATGTGTACTGAACTTTATCAAAGGCTTCTTCTACATCAATGGAGATGATCACGTGATTTTTGTCTTTGGCTCTATTGACATGGAGTATTATATTAATTGATTTGCATATATTGAACCATCCCTGCATTCCTGGGATGAATCTCACTTGGTCATGGTGTATAATCTTCTTGATGATTTGTCATATTCTATTAGCTGGCATTTTATTGAGAATTTTTGCAGCTATGTTCATCAGGGAGATTGGGCTGTAGTTCTCTTTCTTGGTTGGGTCTTTCTCTGGTTTTGGTATCAGAGTAATACTTGCCTCCAGGAATGAGTTGGGGAGAATTCCTTCCCTTTCAATTTCATTAAAGAGTTTGAGAATATTTGGTGTTAAATCTTCTCTAAATTTCTTGTAAAATTCAGCTATGAATCCATCATGCCCTGGGCTTTTCTGCATTGGTAAGTTTTTTATTACATTTTCAATTTCGCTGGCTGATATTGAGTTATTCAGGATTTTTATATCTTCTTCATTCAGCTTTGGTAATTCATCTGTATCTAGAAATCTGTCCAATTCCTCTGTGTTTTCCATCCTATGAGAGTAAAGATTTTCAAGTTAAATATTGATGATCTTCTGAATTTCTACAGAATCTTAGTGATTTCACCTCTTTCATTCCTTCTTGCATGCATTTCAGTTTTTTCTTTTTTTTTGATAAAGTTTACTAAGGGTTTATCTTTTTTTTTTTTTTTTTTTTTTTTTATTTTTTCCTTTGCTGGTTTTTGCATTGTTTACATTTTTATATTGTTTTTTTTTTTGGTTTTTCTCTGGTACCGGGAACTGAACTCACGACCTTGAGCTTGCCAGGCAGGCGCTTTTGCCGCTGAGCTAAATCCCCCGCCCCTATTTTATTTATTCTTTCAGAAAACCAACTCTTTGATTCATTAATTCTTTGTATTTTTTTTAGTCTCCATTGCATTAATTTCTTCTACCCTGAGCTTTATAATTTCCTGTCTTCTTTGGGCTTTGAATTTGACTTGCTCTTCTTTTTCTAGAAGCTTGAGGTGAAGCATAAGATTGTTTACTTGTGTTCATTCTGTTTTCCTGTGGTACAAATTCACCACTATAAATTTCCCTCTGAGGACTGCTTTCATTGCATCCCACAAATTCTTGTAAGTTTCATCTACATCTTCATTTGATTGTAAGTAGTGTTTAGTTTCTACTTTCATCTATGACCCATTGATTGTTCAGGAGGATATTATTTAATTTCCAACTGTTTATGAAGTTTTTGCAATTTCTTTTCTCTTTAATTTCCTATTTCATTACATTATGGTCTGATAGTATGCATGGGATAATTTAAATTCCTTTGCATTTACTTAAACATGTTCTATGTGCTAGCATATGGTCTATTTTAGAGAACATCCCATGTGCAGCTGAGAAGAATGTGTATTCTGATGCTATTGGATGTAATAATCTGCAAAGTTCTACGAAGTCCATTTGTTCACAAGTTTGATTAAGTTCTGTTATTTCTTTGCTAATATTTTGTCTAGTTCATCTATCTCTTTGTGACAGTGTGGTCTTAAAGTCCCCTGTAATGATTGTGTTGCTGCTTATTTCATTTTTCGTGTCTGTTAAAATTTGTCTTACATAGTTGGGTGCTCCTATATTTGGTGCATAGATGTTTATGATTGTTATCTCTTCCTCTTGTAGTGACCTTCTTTATCTCTTTTGATTGTTCTTGGTTTGAAGTTTACGTTGTCTGCAAACAAAATAGCTACACCTGCTTTTTTCTGGGTTCCTGTCACATGGAGTATTTTTTTCCATCTTTTAATTTTCAGTCTATGAAATTTCTTTTGAGTTAAATGTGTTTCTTGTATACAGCATACGGTTGGATTTTGTTTCCTGATCCACTCTGCCAGTCTACTTCTTTTGGTTGGTGTATTGAGATCATTTACATTTATGGTTATAACAGATACTTACTGGCTTATCTTTGTCATGTTATTTTCC
>NW_004955408.1:14668858-14723889 GCF_000276665.1 Chinchilla lanigera | reverse complement strand
TTTTTTTTTGGTTTTTCTCCGGTACCAGGAACCGAACTCACGACCTTGCACTTGCCAGGCAGGCACTTTGCCGCTGAGCTAAATCCCCAGCCCCTTTTTCCCTCTGTTTAATTGCTTACTCTGCTTGGTGGTTCCCTTCTGCTGTTGTTCTTAAAGTTGTGGGTTTTTTTTTTTTTATCTCTTGCTAGGATATCTTTTAGTACTCTTTGTAGGGTTGGTTGGTGCTCATGAACTGCTTCAGTTGTTCTTTATCATGAAAATATTTTATTTCTCCATTAAATTTGAAGGATACCTTTGCAGGGTACATCAGTCTGGGTTGGAACTTGTTTTCTTTCAGTATCTGAAGTACTTCACTCCAAGCTCTTCTTGCCTTGATGTTTGTGTTCAGAAGCCTGCTGTGATTCTGATAGGATTTCCTTTATAGGTGTTCTGTTTCTTTTCTCTAACAGCTTTTAATATTCTGATCTTTCGTTGAGTTTCTGGGATCTTGATCACTATATGTCTGGGTGTAGATTTATTTTGATTATAATAAGCTGGAGTTCTATATGTTCCACTTGTCTGTATGTCCAATTCTTTTTCCATGCCTGGGAAATTTTCTGCTATTATTTCTGCAAATAGTCTTTTTATGTTATTTGTGCTAGCACCTGCTGTTTCATTAATACCTATTAATCTGACATTGTTTCTCTTCGCTTGGTCTTGCAGTTGTTGAATTATTATTTCCTGATTCCTTGTTATTTTTAAGAGATCCTTCCTTTCACATTCTTTTTTAGCAATGCTGTCTTCAAGGCCTGAATGCCTATCTTCAACTTTGTTCAGGGGGTTTTGCCAGCTTTCAATGGAATTTTTAATATCCTGCATATCTGTTTGAATCTGTTTCATGCATTCTAGTTCTTTTCTATATCTTTCACTCAAGGTTTTCATGAGTTTTCTATGTTCCTCTTTTGTCTTATCAATGTCTTCTTTGGATGTGCTGAGCAATCCTTTCATTATTGTTGTCATTTTTTTTAAACTGAGAGATTATTTCTGACCTGATGTCTTCTATGGCCTGATGGAGTTGTTTCTTTATTTGCTATCATTTCAGAAATTTCAGGTGTATGACTTCCAGGCTCTTCTGTGTTGATGTCTCTTGTACTTGTTCTGGGTAGTATAGAGGTCTGAGATTGGATTTTGCTCCTTGTTTTGTCATTTTTGAAGATCCAGAGGTTCCCTGGAGCTCAGCCTGACTTCTGCAATGGTATGGAAGTGGCAAGGTGAGGATCCAAAGATCCCCGGTGCTCAACATAGCTCCTGTGCTAGTGTGTGGTGGCAAGGTGGGGTCCCAGAGGCTCCCAAAACTTTCTTGCATTCAGTTGGCTCCCAGGCCAGTGTGGGAGGGGTGGGGAATGCTCTCTGAAATTCCTGGAGCTGTCAGGGGTTCAGCTCGACCTCCACAAGGTGGGGGGGGGGGTGCAGGTTGTGGTCACCAAGACTTCAGATGTTGCCCAGGACTCAGCTCAGTTCCCTTGCCGGCAGGAGAGGGGTGAGGGCTGAGTCCCCAAGGCCACTGACTCTGTCCAGGTTTCAGCTCATATCTTGGAGGGTGCAGGTTGTGCTGGGAGTGGCCTCTGAGGCCCCAGAATGTGTCCAAGGCTCCCCTTGCCTCACACAGTAGTAGGGGAGGCATGGGGGTGACTCACCAAGGTTCCTAAGGATTTCCAGGGTTCAGCCCAGCTCCCATGGGGATGCGGGGGTGCAAGGACTGGCCACTGAGGTCCCAGGAAGTGTCCAGGGCACCGTCTGCCTCACATGTTGGTGAGGCTCACTGGGGTTCCTGAAGATGTCCCGGGTTCAGCCCAGCTCCTGCGGGGACACTAGGGATGCAGGGAGTGACCACCGAGCCAACTAAGAAAAGCCAAGGATCTGATGGATTCACTGCTGAATTCTTAGGGAAACACCTTGCACGTTATTACTGGACATGTAAGTGGTTTGTTGAAAGAGGATAAAGGAAATAGAGCTGGTGGCATGCAAGAACATTCAGGAAAACATCCAGAGAACCCCACTCCCATAAATACTTAGGAAGGCTTTTCCGGTGGAGCTTCGCTCTGAGGTCAGAAGTCGAGATGGCATTTTTTGCTCACTAGTTTTCAAAGCTGATTTTTTTCTGGTTAGTTCTTATTTTCTGGGAAACTGAGAAATAATTCTATAGTCTTGTTAGTTGGGAATCTCAGGATACGGTATTCACCTACTCTCTTTTCTTTGAAATTAAAGATTGGAAGCCATAAAGAACAAGCTATTTAACTTTATTTAACACATGCTTTCCACACATATTAATGAGAAATTATTTTACTGCCTATTGGTTCTTGACATACTGTAGAAATAATACAATTCAGGGAATGGCACTCTAGACAATGCTGTCTTTTGAAAATAAATTTAAGTCTTTCTTTATCTTCTATTTCTTCTTTTGTAATTATACATTTAATACTTTCTACAGTGAATTTCCCTGTTCTACTTTTCTCTAAGCTTTTATCTTAGGGATGGGATGTATCCATGCTTGCTAAAGTTGTTTATGAATTAACAATAAGCAAACTTTGAAAAAGAGCCTGAGAAGTTATTTCATGAGTCACTATTAAGAGGTTTTAGTGCTTGAATTTTATTTAATCTATTTGTCCTTCCCAAAGTCCTTCTCTTCCACTTTCAAAATTCTTATCTCTATTTTCCTATAAGTGATTTATGACGTACATGGCTATCCACAGAAATCCTGATTTAAGGAACTCACTTGCTTATTTAAGGCTTAGGCAGGGGAATACATTCTAACAAAGGAGAAAAAGTAGGTAATTCAGAAACATCATTTACCATAAGATGACAGAAAAGATCTTTGCAAGGTACAGTTACTGTTACATATTTATTAAATCCAGGTACTGCATTAAGAACTTTAACTGCATCATCTCATTTACTTCACTTGACAGCAGACTAAGAAATACTAGCATTATCTCCATTGAGTGTATAAAGAACCTTTGGATCAGTGAAGCTAAAAACAATTTACTAAAATCACAGAACAAAAGCAAAAAAGTGACAGAGCTGAGCTTTAAACTAAGTCTGCCAAATCTCAGTATCTATCTTTAACCACCACACTATTCTGCCCTGTGTATCTGTGTGTATATGTAGGTGGATGTGTGTGTACGAGAGACAGAGTGAAAATAAAACTAGCCAAAGGTGTTGCTTGGAGGGGTCATATTAACTAAAATAAGAGCCAGAGGCTCAAGTCCTAGCCAAGCCGGGGTGAATTTTCATTTGAACACCATCTCTCTAGATCTCATTCTGTATGTTTTCCTCACGTCTCTTCTGGAGCATTCACTGACATCAGCTGTAGAATATGCAATAGAAATCTACACTGCAAGTAAAGAGACTAAGAGACTGCTGAGCTATGAAGAAAAAAACTCAGCCCAAAGAGTTTCGTCTATAGGAATTTGGTTCAAGCTCCAACAAATTTGTATTATGGTGAAGTTTACAGTGTTTTCTCTGAGGGTAACCCACCAATCAATACAAGTAGAAATAAAGGCTTAGATTAATTTATAGTTGGATGCACAGTTTAGAAAGCAAAGCACAAGATTTCAAAGCTAAAGCAAAAACCCTTAGGCCTAATTGATGTGGCATTGTGATTATAATTTGTTACATGCAGAAAAATATACTTATTCAGCAAATACCTATTCAGCATTTCACTCTCAAAGCACTGTTATCACAATACTTAGAAAAATGTGCAATGATTGGTAAAATAGAGGAAGTGATTTACTTGAGTGCATTTAGGAAGATTATAACAATGTAAAATATTAAAGAGAATGTTAAAATGTTACTGGCTCCTGGAACACTAAGAAACATTGGCAGTAAATAATTTACATGGCATTGGTGAAATGAATTTTGTAATAGAAATTTCATATTCACTCAGCAGTTATTTGCTGAGCAACTGTCTGGGCAAGATACATCCAGGTCCTGGGAACTTGAGGGGTAGCAGGACATTCTGACCTCATACAGTTCACACTTCCTGAGTTGGGAAGACATTAACATGAATAATAACCACACAATTTGTTAAGCAGAATAAGAGTAGCAAGAACAAAATGGTAAAAATAAAAGTCCCAGGGAGTTGGTTTACCTCTATACTAATGCATAAAACAAGTTGAGATGCTACAGTTTGCTCTGGAATATTAGAAAAGCTTTTGAGGACCAGCAGACAATATTGTTTTACCTTGGGCACAGAATGAGAAGCAGTGTGCCCAAGGCTAAAAACTGGTAGAATGTTAGAAAGAAAAATCATTGACAGCTCAGGCTAGTGCTTCTCACATCCAGCTGAGAAGCTTTGTCAGGAATGGCCAAAGACTTGTGACCTTTACTAGCTCTTTGTTCCTGGCAAGCAGGTGAAGCAGTTGTACTAACTAATTTTCTACTCCTGAGCATCTTGGTTTGGTACAGAAATTTCTAAGTATTCCCCTGTACTTGCCATAAACCAAAGAAAAACATAAGCAGCTTGAAATAAACATTTCCATTACAGAATATCACAGGGCATTCTGTTATGTGAACTCTTTTACCTTATAACCACCTGCAGCAACATAAGATCTGCAGCATCTACTGAAAATCCCCCATTCCTGCCATAACAGGAATGCAGATAAACAGTTGTTCTATGTATGCCTGCAGCGCCACTGCTGGAAGGTTTGTTGTGCTGCCTCTTGGTGTTGGATATACAGTACTGCTAGGCTCATAAAAACTACTTTTTCTCAGGGATTAGTTTAAACTCTTTCATTCATAAAATAATGAAAACTAGATAAATGATTTCTAACCACTGCTCAGTCTAAATCTCCTTTTAGGTTATTCATTAAATGACTGAGATATAATGCAAGAAAGTTTTCTAGAAACTAAGTCAGAGTCTTAAATATGTTACTGCAACCCACAGATTCCTCTTCTTAGAAGTTATCTGAGAGTTTACTCAAAAGAAGAGTCACTGTATTAAATGTACTTTTCAAGAGAACTAGTTATAATAGTAAAAATTATACAAACAACTTAAATGTCACAGAATAGAGGAAGGCTAGTTAATTGGATCAATTTTTGGAACAGAATTAAAGCCATTAACAAAATATTAATTAATGGCTGCATAGCTGCATGAAAAAATAGTGTAATGCTTATTTTTACTTCTGACATTATAGCTGATTAGATAAACTAAAAATCGTATAAGACAATTTAACATGAAAATACAGTAAACATCCTTTTAATACTACCTAAGTACTCAAAGTTTTGACCCTGAAGAATCAAAAGCAAAAGAGAAAGGCAATAAAAAGAGAAATCAGCCCGAAGGCCAGTAGGGTGTTTTGTGGATGGTTTGTAGAGCTGCTGGATTCTGTAACTTAACAATTTGGTTTTTAAATATTAGTAATGTGCAAGAACCAAGACTTTAACCTCAAGTATTCTAAATGAAGTTACCCACACAATACCAGTAACTTTAAATAACTACAACTTCAGGGAACAACGTGAACTAGAATTTTAAAAGAATCCCATTGGCAAAGGACACTAAAAGCTTACATGCCATGGCCCGAGCTCAATAAAAGCTATAAAGAAACCATTCCTCCGAGTTTGTAATGTTTGTCTCTTCACTTGTCTTTGAACCTTGAGTTTTTATGTCATCTATTTTCCCATGGTTATGTTTTTAAGTATATTTTAAACTGATGCATAGAGTCATTAACTTCGTGTATATTTATAGGGTACTACATACAGTTGTAATGCATTATACTGTGTATAATGTCTAGTTCTCCTCAAATATGTCTCATTCCTTTCTGATGAAGACTTTCAAAATCTTTTCTCCTAGCTTTTTGAAATAAGTGTACAGAGCATTATTATTATTATTATTATTATTATTATCTCTAGACACCCTACTGAACTTCTTCCTTCTAACTGAAATTTAGAACCACTGCTCAACCCTTCCCTATCCTTCCCCAAATCCTACTCTCCTCTCCTCTGGAAACCACTATTTCATTCTCAACTTCTGCGACAGCGTACACTGAGTAAGATTACTCAGTGTTGTCTTTCTGTGCCTGGTTTATCACACTTAACGTAATGATCTCTAATTCTATCCTGTTAGTGCAAATGGCAGAATTCCATTCATTTTTTGGGCTGAACAGGATTCCTGTATGTCTATGTGTCACATTTTCTTAATTCTTCAATTGATAGATACTCAGATCATTTTCATTTCCTGGATATTGTGACTAGTGCTGTAATGAACCTGGGCATAGAGATGTCTCTCCAACATACTAATTCCGCTGGATTTATACCCAGTCGTATTTTTGAGAAACCCCAATAAAACTTTCCATCATAGTTGTACTAACTTGTATTGCTACCAATAAAGTGCAAAGGTTTTTTTCTACATCCTTACTTCACTTACCAGCTTTAATTACTTTGATATCTCCCACTGGAATGAAGTGATATCTCACCATGGTTCTGACTTTCATTTCCCTGATGACTACTAATTCTGAGCATTTCTCATGTACCTATTTGCCATGTGTATGTCTTCTTTAGAGAAATGTCTATTTAGGATGTTTAAAGATCATTAAGATGTAAAATACACATACACAAATTGTCTTGGGATAGTTTGTTTCTGGCCATGATAGAATGGCTGCAGCTAGACTTACCTCCCTGCATGAGTGATTAGAAAACTCGACAAAATATATACAATAATTTCCTTTAAACCCTAAATAAAATATAGTTTAAATAAAATTTCTTTTAAACATGAAAAAAATGTTAAACAAAATATATACAATAATTTCTTTTAAACAGTAAATATAATAAATTCTTTTAAACATTAAACATTAAATAAAAGTAAAAATAAGCATTAAATAAAATATATTATGTGATCCATAAGAGAGGCCAGTGATTATCAAGTCAAATCATACAAATCAGGAATGCTCTGATTGCCTTGATTTCCTATCTTTAGGTACTTTCAGACCATAATATAGGAGAGGAACAGAGCACAGTACCTCAGTGATTTGAGAGACAGAAACAAGGAGTTAAAACAGTTCAGATGAATAGCATTTTTAGGTTAATGGTACCAGAGAAGAAATTAGACATAGAGCTGCCCCAAATTGCATGAAGGTCGTTTGATTCTGTTCCTAAGCATTAAACACATGTGCAGTATGAGGCTCCATAAAATTACTTACCTTCCTGGCAGAATGAAGTCCAGCATTATAATTTAAAAATTCAGATACTAAACAATATATAGCATTCACAATATCTGGCATCCAATCAAGTAGTTCTAAACTCACAGTGGAGCAAGAAGATGTGATCCTTATCTAGGAGAAAAATCAGCAAATGGAAATATTCAGAAAGAGAGAGATGATGGAATTAGCAAACACAGACTTGAAATAGCTATTCTAAATATTCTCAGTAATTTAGAGGAAAATGTAAGTATAGTGAGAGAAATTTAAAAAACAGAATGAAGAGCCAAACAGACTTTTATAATTGAAAAATATATATAAACAAAAATCACCAGAATCATATTAACCCTCAGATACTGTGGAACATTAAAGACAAGGAGCAAAGCTACCCAAATTAAGCAAAGAGAGAAATAAAATGATCAATTAAAGAGAAAAAATATAGTCAATGATCTGTGAGGCAGATAACTAGAACTAGAAAAAAGGGAAGCAGTCAAAAGCTTTTTTTAATTCACAATGACTGAAATTCCTCCAAAATTGATGAAGGCTATAGAATTACAAATTCAAGTTCAGCAAACCCCAACTAGAATAAAAGTAAAGAGACTAACCTGAAGGCATATCATAATGAAAAAGCAAACAATCAGTAACAAAAAGAAAAAAAGACACCCAGAGGAAAAGACAGCTATACCTAGAAAGGAACAAAAATAAGCATTGCTAAATTATTTGCTGAAAACACAGTTATGCATTAGAAAATCTTCCCCAAAACACTACTATGACTGTAGTAAATTTAAGGTCAAAAAGTAAATATGTAAAAATTTTTATATTTTCTACACTGGAGGAAGTGATGAGAAGTGAAATTTAAATACCATTTATACACCTCAAAATAAAATTAATTAAATGACATTTATCACCTATAAACTATGATGAAAGAAGATATAATGTTGTGCACCTGTAATATCAGCTACTCCAGGAGGCTGAGGCAGGATGATTGCTTGCATCCAACAGTTCAAGACCAGCCTGGGCCACACAGCAAGAACATGTCTCTTTTTTAAAAAATGAGAATAGACACTGAATTCATGGATTGGAAGGCTCAGTGTTGTTAAGATGGCAGCGCCATTAAAATCTGTCTGTAGATTCTCCACAATCCCAGTGAACCTAGAGCAGTGTTTATTAGGGAAACTCAAAAGAGGATTATATGGTTTATAAGAAGATGAAGAGGTCTAACAGCAAAAAACAAGAAAAAGTTGAAAATGAACAAAATTGGAGAACTTGCAGTACCTATTATAAATTTGCTAGAAAAATGTTGTCATCAAGATAATGTAGTAGGAATATATACATGCATATAGAGATCAATGAAATGGAATAAGACATGAGAAACACACACACACCATCAAGTGTTTTTGACACAGGAGGCAACTTAATTAAACAGGGAAAAGATAGTGCTTTCAAGAAATGATGCTGGAATAACTGGTTATCCCTGTGGGAAAAATACACTGTGGGAATGAACCTGCAAAGCATGACCCATACCAGACACCAGTATTAAAGTTAAAAAAATTATAATTTCTTTTTTATTATGGTATTGGTACCCATTTGCAGTACGTGAAGTTTGCGTTCATCTTGGGGAGTAGGTGCATGGACATAACACAGCTTAATTCTTTTACATTTTCCTTCCCTTTCCCTCTCCCCACCGCCATCCTTTCCCCACTTTCACTGTTATTGGTGTTATCATTATTATTATCTTATTAGTTCATGTTTATGACGTATAATGTTTATATTCATGGTAGGTATTTGGTACCTGGAAATGGCACATCTCTACCTTTCCCCTCCTCCCTCCTCACCCTTGGGCTCCCAGACCACCTTGTTTCCTTCTGTCAGTGCTTCATTTTGCTCTTTATTTGTCCTTTGCTTTACTTAAATGACAGATACTATACAATATTTAAGCTTGTATCTCTAATTTATTTCACTTAACAGTATATTTTCCAGGTATGTCTATTTTCCTATAAATATTTCAAATTGATCTTTTTCACAGCCAAGTAGTATTCCATTATGAATAGATACATTTTCTTTATCAATTCATCTGTTGCTAGACATACAGGCTAATTACTATTATGACTATTAACACAGGCTGCTTCCAATTAGCTATTATGAATTGTGCTGCTATATCCATGGGTATGCATGTATCACTGTAATAGAATTTCTTGAAAAAATTCTCTGGGTTCAGAATGTGAAAACACCCAATGAAGAATTAGCTGGGAGTCATTAGGATGGAAATGGATGCAGCTTGAGATCAAAATGCTAAGTGAAATAAATTAGACACACAGTGTAAATATCACATGGCTTCCCTTAGATGAGAAACTCAAAATATAAAGAGTGAAATAAAAGACAACAGATCATCCTCAAATGGGAAGGGGATCCAAAAAAATGGAGAGTAGAAGGAGAGTGGGGAAGGGAAGGGAACAATAAATGAGATAATATGTATTATATACAAGTACCAACTCCCCATGATGAATGTAATCCTTACCTACCATAAGTTTGTTCTAATAAAAAATAAAATTTAAAAAAAGAACGAGCTAGGCATAGCAGCACATGCCTATAATTCCAACACAAAGAAGGCTGAGGCAAGAGAATCACAAAGTTTGAGTCTTGCCTGGGCAACTTAGGGAGACCTTGTCTCAAAATGTAAAAAATGGTTGGGAATTAACTCAGAGCAAAAGGTCTGGCTTCAGTTATAACCAACACACACACATACACAATCACAAATGAGTTTAACACAAGAAATACCAGAATTAAATGATTTCACATGACAGGCTTTCAGAAAATGCTATAAAATATGAATGATAACTAATGATGTTGAACATTTTTTCATGTATTTATTTACCATTTGTATTTCCTCATCTTAGAAGTGTGTATTCATCTCAGATGCCCATTTTTGGATTGGGTTTTCAGTTTTAGAAGTTTGATTTTTTTTAATTCTTTATATGTTCTAGATAGAAGTCCTTTGTCTGAGGGACAGTTGGTTAAAAATTTTTCCCAATACATGGGTTTTCTTTTCAATTTTTGGCAATTTCTTTTGCGGTGCAAAAACTTTTTAATAAGATGAGATCAAGTTGTGAATTCTTTGAAGTATTTCCCATGCAGTTCAGTTTTTGTTCATGAACTCTCTGCCTACCCCTATGTCTTCAAGGTTTCTACCTACTTTCTCTTCCAGTAGATTTAGTGTTTCTGTTTTAATATTTAGATCTTTGATCCATTTTGATTTTAGTTTAGCACATGGTGATAGACATGTATCACCTGAGAAGTGAAAATTAAAACAACACTGAGATTCTATCTCACCCCAGAAAGAATAACTATCATCAAAAAATCAACCAATAACAAATTCTGCTGGGGCTGGAGGGGAAAAGAAACCCTTCTCCACTGTTGGCCAAAGTGTACACTGGTACAATCATTGTGGAAATCAGTGTGGAGATTCCTCAAAAAGCCATGACCAGAGATTTCATTTAACCCAACTATTCCCCTTCTGGATATTTTCCCAGAAGAATTAAAAATATACCACAGCAATATATGTGCACTCATGTTTATAGAAGCATACTTAACCATAGTTAAGTCTTGGAAACGACCCAAATGCCCCATCATCTGAGGAATGGATAAATGAATGGTGGTATTTTTATACAATGGAGTACTACTCAGCTATAAAGAAAGATAAACTCAACATTTTTATAGGTAAATAGATACAACTAGAGACCGTAATCTTTCGTGACATAAATCAGACTTGCATGTGTAAATATTATATTCTCTCCCTAGTGTAAGAAACTGAAAGAGCCAATAAGAGTCACATGGTGCAATATATTGTACTGTGAAAGGGGAAAAAACTGCTCAAAATGAAAGGACAATTGGGATGGGGGAAAAGAGCAAAGGAGGAAAGGAAAAACTATATATTTATATATACGCATAAAATAGCTAAGAGAATTGTACTACTAATTTCTATTAGTGCATTGAAAGGAACAGTTGATGCTTATATTGTTTGATCAATTTTGCATGCCTATATCTGGTAATCTGAGCAACTACTTTGAAGATAATTTGCAATACAATAACCATTGTTAATTTCCCATCATCTTGTTTTGAAATTCTCTATCATTTTTATTGTTTTTTAATTCTCTTTGGAATAAAAAAAAACTAAGAATAATCAATAAAAGAGGAAAATACACTGAATAACTTCCAAACCATCAGAGAACAAAAAATAGAAAAAGAAAAAGTGTTTAACTACGATATTAAATAATATAGCAAAATAAGTAAAAATACATCCAGTCACAAAAACTTTTAAATGTCCCTATATACTCAAACCAACTTGAAGCTACTTTCAGAATTAAAGACAAAAAAATGTTGAAATTAAAAAGCAATAGAGATTAATCAGATATGTTCAGGCTGGGGATTTAGCTCAGTGGCACAGCGCCTACCTGGCAAGCGCGAAGTCTTGAATTTGATTCCTGGTACCAAAAAAAAAAAAAAAAAATCAGATATGTTCTACCTGGAAAAAATGTTGCCATTAGCAAGATCACTATTACATGAAATAAGTATTAAAGTAAAATTATCATTAAAAATAGAGGCTCACAACATTGATGAATGTTAAAATCCACCAAGAAATCTAAAATTTTTATGCATATCAGGACATAGACTCATAATAATTATAAATAAATTTATGGAATTACAAATCACAATCTTGGTGAGGATAAGTATTGCTTCCTGATTGTGAGACCAGACACACGAGAATTAACAAGAACATGAAAGGATTTGAATAATCCATTTAGCAAGCTTAATGAAATGGGCACAGGGAACCCAGAACTCAGAATAGATATTCTCTTTGAGAACACACAGATATCTACAAGATTATCCATGACACAAAATTTAAAGCAAAGCTCAATAAATGATAAAGAATTGATATCATATAGCTAATTAGAACAGTTTAAATTTTTATTCTGTGATAAAAATGACTTTAAATTTCCATACATTCAGAAATATTTTTATTGAAGCTAGATCAAAGAATAAATACTAGAAATTTAAAATATGTAACACTAAACATAATGGAAATGTTTAATGTCAATTACAAATTGTGGAAGAAAAATTAATGCCCACATCATGAAAGAAGTTATAATTAATAAGTTAACAGAGCTTAGAGTTAACAATAAATTAAAAGAGCTTAGAGCAGTAGTAGGGAACTAATAAAAGTGCAAAAAGCAAACTGATAAACCAAAGGAGGAAAATGCAATAAAAGGTCAGTAGTTGCTTCCCTAAAAAGGCAAACCAGACACACTTAACAAAACTGTTCAAGGCAGAAGAGAAAACACTGTCGAGGTTATAAAGAAGCACAGCATATCATGTACATCTTTACTTCAGCTTTATGGGCTTTAGATTACCCAATCAGTGCCATAAAAATACAGTTTATGAAATCTGATGCAAGTAAAACTAAGGAAGCTAAATGATCACTGAAGAGCCAAAGAGCCTAATAATACCCAATGAAAGATCACACCATTAAAGCAAATAGAAGTAACAGTTTAAATTCTTTCTGTCCTTCCTCTGGCCTTGGTCCCTTCTGCATACCCCAAGGCAGTTCTTCAGGTGAGTTAGTCTATATATGTTCAAGGGACAAACAATACCACCATTCAGTGGTACCAGAACAGGAAAAAAATATTTCCAATGCTTACCTTAAAGTTTTGGTAACCTTGAAATGAGAACCAGACACTCACAATAAAAACAGAACAGTACTTGCCATCTCTCTAAGGAGCATATGTGGGTAATATGAAATAGAATGCCGATCAAACCGTCCATTGAATGGAAGTTCAGCAAACTATAGCCTACAAGCCAAATCTGGAGAGCAGAGTTTGTTATTAAATGGACTATAAGCTAATAATGCTTTTTATATTTTTGAAGAGTTGAGAAGGAGAAGCAACCACTGCCGTAGAGACCAAATGGTACTTGGTAGGCCTAAAATATGTATCTTCTATTCCATTATAGAAAAAGCTTATTGATCATTCATTAGATAAAATTACAAAATTAATCCATTAGATCAGAGATGTTCTAAAAATAAAAAGGGAAATTTAAATACAGAAATATGCACACAGGTGAAACACCATGTAAAGTAAAGGTAGAGACTGAGTGATCATGCTACAAGCCAAGGAATGTCAGATTGCTAGCATAGCTCCAGGAGCAAGCGAGAGACTCATAATAGGCTGTTCCGCACCGCCTTCAAAAGGACCTAAATGCATAGACACTTCTCAGAAGAGGAATACAAATGGCCCATAAATGCATGAAAAAGAATGTTCAACATCGCTGGCCATTAGAGTAATGCAAGTTAAAGCCACTGAGATTTCATCTTACTCCAGAAAAAATGACAATCATCAAGGAATCAAATAATAACAAATGCTGGCAAGGTTGTTGTTCTTACATTTTTGGTGGGAATGTAAACTAGTACAACCACTATGGAAATTGGTAGGAAGATTCCTCAAGCAACTAAAACTAGAAATTTCATCTTTGACTCAGCTATTCCCCTTCTAGGTGTCTTGCCAACAGAGTTAAAGACATCATGTTACAATGATATATGCACACCCATGATTATAGCAGCATAATTCATAACAGCTATTTCTTGGAAGAAGCCTATATGTGCATCAGCAGATGAATGGATAAAGAAAATGTGGTCTTTACATACAATAGATACCACCACCCCACCCCACCCCACCCCACCCCCGTTTCTCTTTAGATCACATAAATCTTACACCTTTTTTACATACAATGGAGTCCTACTTGATATGGAGGGTAAATTTAAGTCATTTGTAGGAAAAAGGATATACCTTTTAAAAATGTTAAGTGAAATAAATCAGACAAACAATCCTAAACACCAATGGCTTCTCTCATATGAGAAATCCAAAGAGAAAGGTAATAGACAAAAGGAAATAGGAAGACAGATCTACTGCAGTTTGGCAGAGAACCAAGAGATGGGGGTGGGGTGGCAAAAGGAGGAGGGGCATAAAAAAGAATTAAGGTGTGTCGTGTACATGTACCCAGCACCCGTGATTAAAGTAGTCATTATGTATCACAAATGTGTACTAATAGGTAAATTTTTCTAAATTCTTTTTAAAAATTGTTAGAGCTCCAAATGCTGAGGTATAGACTGACAGCTTTAACACTGCTGAATGCCAGATTATACAGTATTCTTACAAAAAGGGAAGTCAGCCAAAGACTGATCTGAGGGACCACAATCAGAATTTTGAAAAGCACCAGTACAACTTTCCAAATGATCAGCAGATTAAACACGTTCAGGAAAGTACAGTGTGGATCCATTAACCCTTCGCTGTCCAGGGTCCAGACCAGAACTGCTAGTTAGTTTTGAACACAGTAGCCCAGGATGTGGTTGTGTGCTTTACCAGAGTCAGCAGTGCTGCGGGCTGTGTAGACAACCAAAGTTGACAAGGCTGGGAGACATTTCTCCTCATACATGGCCACCAGGTATTTCTTTAAAAACTGAGAATGATCCATTAGCTTTGGAGGGGAGCGGGTGAATGTAACCCTGGATGCAGTTTTGAGTGGCTTTAAGTTATCTGCATAGAGGCAATTCTCCAATGGTTTGCTTTAAGTCTCTTAAATCTAACATTTTTCTTAAATCATTTTTCTCCTGTATCTTCATATAAAAATTGTTTCTTATTTCATATGGGAGGTGTTACTTTTTAATGGCTTTTTACTTTAGCAAGTTCTGATGAGAAAATACATCTGCATGTTGGAAGTCTGTTAGCCAGCACACCTGCTTAAAGAGAAATGAAAGCACATACCAGGCTCTGAATGGGTTATGTTTTATCATGGTGCTCCCAGAACGCTTTGCCCTCATTCTGCTTTCTAGTCTGCTTGTGACACTGGACAGTCCTTTCTAACAAAGCTATTATATATTCTAGGCTATAGGGGGTTAAATAATCCCCAGAAATGAGATATGTCATACCCACAAGTCTTTAAAAGCTGTGATGTTTGTGAAACAACACTGTTACTCTTCTTAACACTAGAGTGTAAAATAAGGATTAGTATAGTACATCTTTTAATTCTGGGCACCCTGAGTGAAAAGAAAAAAAAATCCCCAACTTTGAGCTCTACCTCTGATTCCTCTCCTCCTTCCCCTCTTCCTCCTTCTCTTCCTCTTCCTTCCCCTCCTGTTTTGCTACATTCTCCTCAGTGGCCAAAATGTTTCAGTCTACATCTAGTTTAACCAAATGGGCACAAAAGAACCGGGATACCAAAAGTTGAGCTCATCAGCTGCAAAATACATCACTTCTTGGTAACAATGCAGACCTCATAAACCTAAAGAAGCGAAAGAAAAACCTTTTGTTACTTTCCCTTTGGGCTTGTCACTTATACGCAGGTTGTGTGAAAGTATAATCGGTAGGTATTATACATTTTAAAAAGTTATCTTCATTGGATAGAATTGAATGGTGGTCACTGATAGGAATAGGGCATGATCTATCTCTTTTCTCTGTCTCTTTTCTCTTCTTCTGTGTCATGAGGCTGTGTGTGACAAAGCCACCTGTCTTTTTAATTTTTTCTTAACTTTTGGTAATGTGTAGGTGCACGTCTTGGGGATTTAAAAATTTCAAGTCTGGTTTGCTTATGCAAAGCATGCCTATGGCTAGAATACTTAGGGAAAGAAAGCGAGTCCATATTGTCTGAATTCTTCAAGGGATACAAAAAAAAATTGGAGACCTTTGAAATGCAGACTTGAAGTAATTTTTTTACTATTATTTTGGGGTCTGTAATATTGCAAAAAATTAAAGTTGTTGTACAATATTTAACTCAGATATGCACCACAAGTTAATGGTACACTAACACTGGGGGTGGGGTCTAGGCATCATGCTTCTGTCAGTGTGCTCTTGAGCTTTTAAGTCTACTGTCTCTGGACTGTGGTTTCTTGTTCATTGTTTTTGCCTTAGTTGAACTGTAATGCATGGTCTGTCAACTTGTGAATGTTTAAAGTATGATTCAGGTATTGTATTCTTTACTGTGTAATTAAAAAGTTTTTAAAAATAAATAAAAATAAAAATTTTTAAAAAGGACCCAGTTCTGTTGACCATGCCTTGACCTCAGACTTCTAGCTGCCAGAACTGCAATAAATGGCTATTCTTTATATCATTCACTGTGTGGCATTACTTTGTTAAGGCAGCCCTCGCAGACTAACACCCATTTCTTTAAAGATAACACAGGAGGCACTGTACTAGAAGGCAGTGATGGGTGGACCCAACAAAATGGTCTGGAAAATCGTCCTGATACCATCTGCTTCAGGTTGACTTCAGAAGGAGGAGAGGGATGCAGGCAGACGGAGACGCTGGGCACAGAACATCCAGGATGAGGGAGCAACGTAGATGTCACCTACCCAGTTCAGATAGGGAAAAGCTCATTTTTAACTAACTAAATGGGAATGTGATGGAGTTGTATAAGGAGTACAGAGTTTTGAGGTCTTTTGAAGAATGGATAATTACCAAAACAATACCCAAAGTTTAATCTTTCCTCAGAGGCTTTGGGCTGTCAAGTCCATGTTCAGGGTGTAGAATCCTCTGAGACTCCTCACAGACAGCTCAGCATGTCTTCAGAGGGAAGACAGTAAAACGCTGTTTCTAGGGATGTCAAAATACAAAATCACAGATTACTCAGAAGGGCTCCAAGTCTAATCTCCTCTCCAAAAGTATCCTTTACACTATCTGATGTTCTTTCTATTTGACTGTTCCCTTTAGATCCATTCTGATCTTCAGCTCCAACTTTAAAAGTACCTGTTGGATTGGTAGTACTAGCATATGGCATGAAATTCAGAAGACAAAAAGGAAACAGTTTAGAATGAAAATTAAGTCTCCTTTCTCCCTGGTCCCTTTTCCAAATAGTTTCTTTGCCAAAGGCGACCCCTATTACCAGCAAAGTCTGTGCATTTGTCAGTATATATGTAAATTGTATTTTTGGAACATAATAGCAGCAACTAAACACACACTTTTGCCCCTTGTTTTTTTCTCTTTGAATTTCCATGCTAATGTCAGAGAACTGCTCATTCTCTTTAAGCAGCTGCATGTATTGTGTTCTATTGTGACTCTAATTTGTTTCTGGGTTCTCTATTTTACTTGGTTGAACTGTGCCTCTCGGTAATTTTTCCCCATTTGTTTTTGCTGTCTCTTGAATATGAAGCTAATCCCACTTGCATTCTATTGAGCTCCTTCATAGCGTAAGAAAAATATCCCTTTACTAACAGATGGGTAGCAGAATATTCTTTCACATAAATATCTGCAAAAGACAAGGCGAATTTTAGAAGGCAGCATAGCACACCAGTTAAAAATACAGGTTGTCCAAGTTCAACTTTGGACTCTGATACAGCTAAGTGAACTCGGACGAGTTGTTCAAACTGAATCTCATCAATTTTCTGCAATGGTAACACGGGACTCATAATAGAACACATGCAAACAGAGTGACTAGTGTAAATTAAAAACGTTAGTCAAATGGCTAGCATGCAGTAAGAGTCGAATCAGTGTTCACTGTTTTTATTGCTCTTGTTATTGTTGTTATCACCATCTGCATTTTTTAGAAGGTAGAGATCATCCAAGATCTCTTGCACAATTCCCTGGAAAACACACACACATGCACACACACACACACACACACACACACACACACACCAGGGTAGAGAAACCCCCCTCTCACCTCACACTTTAGTTTCCTGAACCTTACCTAGCTCCCTGTGTCCTAGGGGAGGATCACGTGTCTATCTGTGTTTGCTGCTTAACAATGGCGGCAGTTGCCCTCCAGAACTCTGCCCGCTAGCTCAGTTGCAGATCCTGTTCTGACTGCTGCTGACTTTGAGCTGTGTCGAGGGACAGTTGAGCTTACTGTCTGGAGAGTGTACTCTGATTTACATCAATCTTCACAAAAAATCCCCATGTGCTGGTTAGTTTTATAAGTCAATTGACTAGTTCACAGGATGCCCTGATATCTGGTTAAATATTATTTCTGCGAGTCATTTCCAGAGGAGATTAACATTTGAATCAGTGGGCAAAGCGCCCTCTCCAATGTAGGTAGGCTTCATCCAATCAACTGAGGGGCTGAACGATACAAAGATGTGGAGGAAAGGAGAATTCTCTCTCTCTGCCAAACTTCTTGACTTGGACATTGGTAGTCTTCTGTCCTCAGACTCAGACTTCAATCACCTGTCCTTCTCGTTCCTAGACTTTTGGACTTAGACTGAAATATAACAGCACTTGCTCTCCTGGGTCTCCAACTTGCAGAAGGCAGATGGTGGGACCACACAAGTAAGCCAGTTCCTCATGATGCACACACACTCACACCTTATTGGATTTAATTCTCTGGAGAACCCTAGCACACTCCCCACCCCAGGCCTGGGCCATCTGTTCATACACACAGCTGCCAAACAGGTAAGGTTAGTAAGATGCTCTGGGACCCTTGGGACTCCCTAAGCACTGTGTAAATGCTCTTAAGAGCTTTATATTTCACTGCTCCTGGAAGCCTTGCAAGCAGCAAGACAGGTTTCTGGCTCTGACATTTGGGTTGGTCCCATGAGGCCCTCCTAGGCAGGCGTGACCCAGTTGGTGTGATCACCCAGAAGTGTCCGCATGGGGCTGCCAAACCACGGATCAACAGCACTACAGGCAGCTCTGCTTCAACGTCTACTACTAGCAAACAGCTAAAAACCTCAGGATGATCTGCATAGTTTAAGATATGCTTAATTCACTCTTAACAAGACAGTCAAATTTAACAAGATGCCCTTAGAAAGACAGTTAAATTTAACAATTTAACAGTGATTGTTTAATACAGATATAGTGAAGAACTTCTGTGTAGAAGATACATGGTATTAATTACTGCTGTATCATTTTAATCAGCAGCATTTACATTTTCAATAGTTCATATCAAATTGGAATGTAGAATGTGCAGAATCTAAATTCATATGTAAAAAATTATATACAGCCTGAAAGTCCTCCCCACCAGACAACAGAAGCTCATGTGTATAATATGTGGGATTGCACAATGGGCCAAGCACTTTTTCAAGTACTTCACAAATATTACAGATAGCCCTCACAATAAAACCATAGGGTATTTATGATTTTGTTTCTATTTTGTATATAAGGAAACTGAGTGATCGAATAGACCTCTTCCTCCAAGGTCCAACAGTTAGGAAGTGATAGAACCAGGATCTAAACTCAAGCTGACTGATTCTAAAGCCTACAAATGCCCCTAGATGATCGCACACTTGAAAACGTCCAGCTTTCAAACTAGTCTGACACTGAAAGACACGGGATGTTGGATCAAGAGGGTCCTAAGTTAGAATACCGACCTACAGTGTTGTATGACTACGGGCTCCAGAGACTGTTTCATCTTCTGGAAAATCTCAGTACAGTGGCACATTGTACTTGTCATTCATTGGTTCCAGAAAGTAAAAGTACCAAAAATGACCAGGACCAAACAAACTGTTTTGACTGGAAAGGGCTGCAAATCATGAAGCAGTGGACCCAACTAGTTGTAGCTTTCACATTGAGTACCAAATGACAAGGACTGGGACACAATTTTCACATCAACATGTGTCAAGTCCCAAATTTGATGAGTTTCAAAGCAGTCAAGTACCAAAGTATGACTATACTAAAGTATACTACTTGCATGGTAAGGTAAGGTGTACAGAAAGCTCTGATCAGGGAGTGGCAAAGAGTAGGAATTCAAGTTCACTGAGTGGACAAATGTTTATACAGTATTCTCTATGTGCCATCTCTGGGGTAGACACTGGGAACCAAATAATAAGCAAGTCAGTAGAACACAGTACAACTTTCCTCATCCTCTTACCACACACAAGTAGTATATAATTAAGACTGAGCAAGCACTGCAAAGGACAGATACACACTATTAGGAGATCATATCAATTGATTTTGCCCAAGATAGAAAATGTTCCTTGAATAGGTGATGAGAACGTGTAATCCTCATTCATTATAGTAATAATTTGACCAAATATATCTGTTTATCCCTATACTTTGGTGCAATTTGAGAACACTGGAGTTTTTGTGCAGTTTTTGGTTTTCTTTTGACTTATTTTTATTATAACTTTAAGCCTTTGAACTAGGATACCCTCAGGGCGTGGTAGAGTGGGGCACGGGCTGGTGTCAGCGTTTGCTGTTTGCCTCCCTGTGACCCCTCAGAGAATGCCTTGAAGAAACTCACTGTTGACTTCTAGCATAGGCTCCAGAATGTGAGAAGTAAGCAGCAAATATTCAGTTAAATCAAATGAAGAGGTGCTCAAGAAATTTTAGTTAAATGAATAAAATACAAGTCATGCAAAAAGTTCTAAGATTTTCATAGTATCTCACATTATCCAGAAAAATTTTCCTTTAGGTCTATTTCCTCTAGATAGATGTCAGAGGTTAGATTAGCAGGTTTACTTTATTCAACTATCCACAAGCTATGAGAATTTGAGCTTGTAATCTTTTCCTATGCTTCAGTTTACTTCTCGGAATGATGAGTTATGGTGGGAATTCAATCAGACAATGGATACAGCACTTAGTACAGTTTCTGGCCCAGTCGTCCTCATGGAGTGTTCACAGAGGTAGTGGTCAGTGGCAGATGAGTGATTACTTAATGCATGTAGCATAACCTGGTCAGCCATAGCATCCTCCTCCTGCAGGACTTAAAGAAATTGATGTTTGGAAACTTAAAGAAGCTAGTCAGACCCAGGCCAGCTGATTACACTCACAGCAGGCAGAGGGAGTCAATGGAAAGTCTTACAGCAGAGATAAACCATGCAGAAAGCAAGAAGGAAAAGGGCTGTTCAGGGAGCATGCGCAGAGTGAGGCCAGCGGTAAGCAGCTCCTTCCTTCCGAGCAATCAGCTGAACACACCCTATGCTGACCGCGGGTTGTTGCCCTTCCGCCTTTCTCTGGAGTGTGGATGGAGGATACAGAATTGTAGAACTGAAGCAAAACTGATGCCTCTCCCTTGAGTGCAGCCAGAGAAAAGCGAGAAGCCAAACAAAAGCGACCTCCCTGACCCCACTTAGGGACTTTGGATCCTCTGTAGCAGTGACTGCCCGTGTGAAAGCAAGCTGCCCCCTCTCAGCAGTCAGGAGGCTGGTGCAATTAGCGAGCAGCCTCAGGCAAGAGCAAAGGGAAGGAACTAAAGAGCCTTGAGCAGAAGGCACCAGGCTCTCTGTGTGAATGTAGCAGCTTCCTTTACCCTACGTTTTGGCCGTGTCTAGGCTAGGGTCTCTCAATCTCAGTACTATTTATGTTTTTGCTGCGGGGATGCTGTTCTGTGCATTTACGATAGGACGTTTAACAATCAAATCTGGCTTTGTCCCATTTAGTTACTAATAAGAGTTTCCCTGATAATGACTATGAAAAATGTCTCTAGACCTGGCCAAATGTCCTGTGGGGGATAAATTGTCC
This sequence comes from Chinchilla lanigera, assembly GCF_000276665.1. Taxonomy (NCBI): domain Eukaryota; kingdom Metazoa; phylum Chordata; class Mammalia; order Rodentia; family Chinchillidae; genus Chinchilla; species Chinchilla lanigera. The sequence goes on along the minus strand of NW_004955408.1, from coordinate 14,702,279 downwards.
CCAGTTTAAAAGTACAGGAATAGGTTGACTGGAAAATAGACTGTAGTGGTTGATTAGGCATATTCCTGGCTTTTATGTAGGCCAGTGCCAAGATTTTTATGGCCTAATACTACCCAAGGAAAGAGCCCCGTATGATGAGGTTAGATATTTCTTTTCTGTCTTTGCAAACTGTGGCAAATCAGGAAGTACATGACTCATCCCCTTTCCTAGTGCAGAGGAGACCGTCATGAGCTCTCAACTCAGTTTGTTTTAGGTTTTCTATTGCCCATCTGTATTTCTAACGCATAGCTTCTCAGCACCTAACATGACGTAGTATGAACTCTGTCCGGGGAGATAGCTAAAGGATAAAGGGGTTTCAACTACCTTCTACACAGACATAGCTGGAAGACTACAGCAGATCAATGGAGACCCTACCACACTGGCCAGTATCCATCTTGATCATCACTGGCAAATCTCTGCTAGGCATTGCGCCAGAGAAGTAAAAGCAGCTAATATGAAAACGGTATTGTTCCCAACTCCAAAACTTCCAATCTGTTAGAGAGGACCAGGGGAGCTACACATGTCCTAAGCAAAATAAAAACCTGAACTTGGAATACAAATTTGGACTCTTGCTAATTAACAGTCAGTTTGCAGGACATGTATTTCCAAGAGCCGTTCCTGGTAGTTAGATTCTTCCCAGGCACTGTTTTGAAGTAGAACTTTTCTTTTCCTTTCTAGGGCCACTGCATGAAGAGTGTAGGTTAGGGAGAACAAAATTATCAGTTTTTAACATATTGAATAAGCACTACCAGGTGCAGGCTCGTGCTCCTGTGCATACGAGATGCACAAATCACACTCTGCCCATTGTCACGTGGAGTTTATTATCTACTGGGGAAGACAGGCACCAGACAGAGATCTCACAAAATACATATGATTTCCATTTGTAATAAGAACTGCAGGGAAAATATCAGACATCTGCTTGCTGTTTAGCCCGTCTACAGCCCTTGGCCGGTGGGCATGAGTACCGTAAACTGAAGCTAAAGGTGCCTAAAACTGGAAGGGCTCTGTGAGATGTGAGTACAAGTAAAGCTCCTGCAGGATCAGTAAGACAAAATGAAGTTGTGAGTTACAGGGAGTGGCAGTATCCACATTTCTAGAGGAAAATAAGCATCATTTTAGTCCCTAATCAAGTTTGAATCTTTTCGATCTCCAAGGACAGAGAATCAGTGTTCATAACATGACCCTGGCTTCTGAGGTTTTGGTTGATACTGGGCCACAGAATCTGAAGAGGCCAGGGTTGTACAAGTTTATGTTAAACTCTCTCAAGAACTTCTGGAAGGAATGCTCAGAGATTCTGGGGGCTGACAAAGACTCTGCAGCATTTAAGTGGGACCAAAGTCCAGCAAATTCTGCATTGCAGGTGAACTAGTAAGAATCACAGAAGAACTGAAGAAGGAAGATGGGGAGGAGGAAGAGACAAAGGAGAGAAGGAGGAGGAGGAAAGGAGGAGGAAGACGGGGAGAAAGGTATTCAGGGAGAGAAGAGAAAGCAGAAGCAGCAGAAGCCCAGGCAGTGAGGGCTCTGTAGGACTCCAGATGAGAAAGAAGTTCCAAAGCTTCCCAAAGGAAGTAGGTCTTTGCCTGAGCTTTGAAGTATGGATGTCTTAAATGTGTTTCCTCAGCTGATAGCCTCTTTCTCAAATGATGGCTAGGAAGTACCTTCTGCTCATACTGTGCAAAACTAAGAATAAGAGAGAAATGCTCTAGCTTTGCTGAATCCACTGGAGGAAGAAAAGAAAACAAATACAAGTTAGGACTATTAAGCAAGATCTGAGTTTCTACTCTGGAAACAATATACTCCCTATAATTTATCAATCCAAAAATATTTAATCACCATGTGCTTTGTACAAAACAGTAAAGTGAGATTAGAACACTAACAACAGCTAACATTAGTGAGTCAAATCCAAACTCTACCATATTTTATCAATATGAAAAGGACAAATTTCTAAACCTCTGTTTCTTCAGTGTTCTCATCAATAAAATAGGAATATTAATAAGATCTACATGTAGATGAATTGCTGGTATATAGGAAATGCTATACAACTGTTACCATTATGTATTACTATCAATTTTGTCACCATTATTATCTACCATGCTGTACTGTATAATTTCACAAAGTCCTTACAAGATTATCACTAAGAAAACTGCCCATAATGGAAATAATATTTCCATTTTATAGATGAGAAAACTGATGCTGAGAGGAAATAAGGAAATAACTAAAGTCACTTAGCTACAAAGTCATAGAGCCATATTTGAACCCATTTCATACTATAGCTATTATCCTGAAATGGTAAGATTATATGAAATAATGTACATGATTATCAACAAAGATCTTGACACTCAGTAAATGACAGTTATCACTGTGGTCATCATTATCAATAATGTTTATTTTCCTTCTTAAATGATAGTGAATAACAAGCATTTGGTCTGTTAACTGAAACTTCATTATTGCTGCAGTTTAAAAATTTGTGTGTGTGTGTGTGTGTGTGTGTGTGTGTGTGTTGTGTGTGTGTATTACTGGGGATTGGACTCACAGCCTCAAGAACACTTAGCAAATGTTCCACCACTGAGCCACAATCCCAGCCCTCAAAAGGTCTTACAGTTGGTAACCAACGAGCTTCAAGAGACTCAAGTTACTACTCAGAAAAACGTATCATCTTAAATAAGTGAGCACTATAAGTAATCCACCAATTGTAAGGAAAAAGGGAAATTATTTTCTCCAGGACTCTAAAAAGCTGAGCCTTCTAAAATCCATCAGGCTGTGTAAAACTGTGCTCTTCAGACCCTTCTGGCTTTTGTTCTCTTTCCCTGCTCATCCACGCTGCCTCTCGAGTTAGGTATTTTTCCACAAGAGTTAGACAGCAAGCATTCATGAATGGCTTAATCTGGACTGCAACTGGGTACCTGAAGCCAGTCATCCAGTGATTTCTAGGCATCCTAAAAATTGTGCTGAGAATTAGAAGTATATTATTGCCATCCCTTATATAAGCACTTTTTACAGCTATGTCAGCAAAGAAAACATAAGAATTAATTAATGTGACTTCAGGGGGCTGGAAGCAGGAGGATAAGGGGTAACACATGGCCTCACTCTGTCTCTGGGGAGAAAGAGCTAAATGTAGAATGCAGAAGTGGGCTTCTGTTTGCTTAAAAATAGGAGGGCAATGTTTTGAAACCTCAAGTGGCTAATGATGGAGACTTTCAACCCACGACTAATCTTCGGATTGTTTAGTCAGTGGGCTTAGTTACATTGCTTTGAAGAAAGATGTGGGAATGTGTTTTGAGCACTAGGACTTTTCCTTTCTTTGATAGACCTTGCTGAAACATAAATCTAAACAATAAATCAGCTCCTATTATAATCCAACAACTTTTGATGGATTTCCATTTCACTAATAATAAAACACAGGCTTTCCTTTCCCTTTGCATTCGTTTCCTGGGGCTGTCATAACAGATTGCCATATCTGATAGCTTTGAACAAGAAGAATTTATTTTCTCATAGTTCTGGATGCTACTGTAGGAAACAGAGGAGCAGCTGGGACCTTGTCTGTGAAGCTCTAGGGGAGAAGACTCCTTAGCATCTCGTGGTGGCCGGCTGGCCTATGTGCGCCTCACCTTTCACACGTCACTCTCATCTCTGCCTCCGTCTTTATGTGGGTTCTGTGCCCATGCGTGCTTCTCTTCTTTTATAACTGACATGAGTCTTTGGATTGGAGTCTGCCCTAATCCAGTATAACTTTAACAAAGCACACATTGGCAAAGATCCTACTTCCAGATGAGGATGGATGCTCCTAGCCTTTAGGGGACACACATTAACCCACAGCCTCCCCTGCCCACTCACCAACTTCATGAGTTGAGGCATAGCATGGTAGTCTTTCAGCTCTCTGAAAGTGCCTCACCTTATTTTAATTGCTGCATCCTCTCTGTCTGGAAATGTACTTGTTCCCTCTCCTCAGCTCTTGTCCTGGCCCGCTCCTTGGCACCTTTCAAGGCTCAGTTTAAATGTCTACCACCTCAGAGAACAATTCCCGTGTCTACTCTATGAAGCCATTTCTTCCTGTTGTCATCTGCATATGTGTTTTCTAGTGTTAAGCACTGGGTTGATTCCTCTCTTCTATACATGTGCGTGTGTGTGCACATACGCGTGCGCACGCACATACACACACACGTATTTCCTTGACTTCCTCACTAACATGTAAGCTTGTGTACTGGGAGTTCCATTCGTTTTTCCCCTCCTTATCCTGGCTGGCATTTTATAAAGCTCCTGTCACACACACATATATATATATACTAAACGAATAGTTGATAATAAAGGAACCACTGAGTCTCTGTTAGATGCAGGACTGAATGCTCTGTATTTGGGGGACATGAGAAACATGAAACATAATCTCTACCCTCAAAGTATGTGGGCTGAAGATCATAGGGGTGACACAAATAATTCTAAAATAGAATGTGTTAAGTTCAAACAGAGGGGGACCAAGCAGTGCCCCAGAGGGCACTCAGAGCACACAGCTCAGCCAAGCCGGCTGTCTCAGGGGAGTGAGGGACACAGGAGGGAAAAAAATGGAAAGTTGCTGTCAGAGCAAAAGGGAGCTGGTATTGATGCAAAAAGCGAAAGTAATTGATTGCATATGTGGCTGTGGATAGCCTCAGGGGCATCTGGCACATCTGTGGACGGATTCAGTGGAGCCATGTGGAGAGGGTAGCTAAGCCCAGCTGCTGTGGCAGGCAAGGCAGTCAAGGGGAAGAGGCAGCACATGATGCCTTTCCCAGCCAGGGCTCCCTGGCCTCCTTCAGGGCTTGAAGCCATATGTGGTCACTGAGTTCCATGCCCACAGGCCGCCTAGGAGGTTCTTCTGCCCACCCTTGGGTGTTCCCATAGCTTGGACAGGTTGTTCATGCCAGATTTCTTTAGGTTAGTGCTTCTCTCCCTGCAGCTCTCAACCTAAGAAGACTGTTAGCTCAAGCTCCAGGTTAAACTAAGTCATGATAGTCCTGAGACAAACTGCATTGAATCTTTTGTTCCAAGAGACAGCTGGCTTTGGGGAGATGTCTTTCTGCCTTTTTCCGCACTCATTCTGCACTCCCTTCTGGCAACCAGGTGCAGGGGGTGGCACCTGGGTGAAATGTTCTCTTTTAGGATCTCACTTGTCATAAGAGGCTACAATAGACCATATGGCAAAGGAAAGAGAAATCTAGTAGAATGCAACAAACATAAAATATAGAGTTTTCCTGTAATTTTTTGGTTAGAATCAAATGTCCTTCTGGTAGAGGGAGGTCCTTCATACAGCACACGTAAATACACAGCAGACAGCATGCTTAGGGTTCCTGAGGGTGTGACAGTGGGGCTCCTACCCTGGTTTTAGAGGTTGAAAAAGATTATGTGAAAAAATACTTCACAGAGAAGCCACCACATACAACCAGGGAAGGTTAGCTACTATTACTGCTACCTTTATTATTAATACTAATTAATACTACTTCTGTACTGTTTGTGGAAGTAGCAATTTCCATACCACTGAAGACAAGACTGGGGGCTCCTTAAGCTCTGGCTGAGGTATTTATTGAAAAAAGGGGTAGAGATAAAGAAAACTGAAGACGCTGGAAGGAAGCGATTTTCAAGAAAGAAGCAAAAGAAAGGAATTATATGGGGAAGTGGGAGGTGAACATTGAAAATTTAAGAAAGCTTTGTGGCATGATGTGAGTGACTGTCCATATCTGCTTTTGCTAGATGATATACCAGTTATTTTAACATCTAGACTTGGCCTGGTGAGGTCCTGAGATGTGGTGACATTAGAGATTGAGCTCAGAATGTGCTCTGAGCTGAGGAGGCTGGTGGCCTCCAGGCAAAACTATACTACAGGCGATAGTTAGCATAGCTTCATGTGGTTACCATAAAAAACTGCCACAAGCATGGCAGCTCAAAAAAACATAAAGGTATTTGGTCATGGAAATGGAGACAGGAAATAAAAAATCATGCTGACTCTGGAGAAGCAAGGCAAGAATCTACTTTTTGCCTCTTCACCTTTGGGTGAGTCTTAGAATTCATTCACTCATGCATGCATGTGTTTATTCATTCCTCTCAGTACCTAGGGTCACACCCAGGGCCTTCATGCTGAACTACATTCCTAGCCCTTTTCTATTTTTATTTTGAGAGAGGTTCTTGCTAAGTATCTAAATTACCCCAGCTGACTTCAAACTTGTGATTCTTCTTCAGCCTCCCAAAAAGCTGAATTATAAACTGTACCTATACTCCTGGCTCAGCGTTTAGCGTTCTTTAACTTGTAGATACATCGCTTCAATCTCTACTTCTGAGCTCACATTACCTTCTCTTGTGCCTGAAGTCTCCTGTGTCTTTTTTTTATAGGGACACTTGTCATTGGACCTATGGTCCCCCTGAAAACTCCCTAGGGTCTGCTCATCTCTAGGTCTGTAAGATAATCACATCTTCAAAAACCCACTTTCCAAGTAAGAGAATATTTGCAAGTTCTAGGAGTAGGACAGGGATATATGAGGAGCCACTATTCAACCCAGTATGTTTAACTTGGACCCAAGAGAGCCCAGGTAATTTGTTGAAGGTCTCAGCACCAGCAGATGAAGGTGAAGAAATCTGAAGAACAGGAGCCGGAAATGACTTAGCTGAGATAGTAAACTGACACCAACCTGAGTTGGGCTTTTTATTTCTATATCAGTCTTTGTAATTTTACTTGATTGCATGACTAGTGTAGAAACATCTAATAGTCTTTACAAGATATTTTTGTAAAACGATGGGTAGCACAAGATGAAGGAATGAAATGGCTGATGAAGTGTGTCAATGCTGAAATGGATAAGAGTAACTTCTACATAACATGGGCATCCATCCTGACAGTAAGAAACACCCATTTTTTATGTTTGATTCATTTATTCATTCAGCAAATACTAAGGGCACAGTGTCAAGCTGTGTTCTTAGTTCTGGGTAGGAAATAAATTTATAAGGTGAATGCATTTCTGACATTTATGAAACATCATATAATATGGGAGACAGGCAACAACAATAGTAAAAGAAGAGTGTTATTGTGAAATTTGAAAACTGCTATAAATGAAATAAAAAGTGGACTAGAAGAGAGGAATTATTACGCTACTCCAGGTAGAGGAAATAAAGAAGGTCTCTGTGAAAGTTACATAAGCTTTGAAGGAGCCTGTATTAAAAGAGGCTAGAAAAGACATCATTTTCCAAACATAATGTCGTAAGAGGCCAGTGATCTTGGTATGATCTTGGTACATTCAGATGTCCAGGGTGGCCAGAACTTAGACTTTGATGGAGAGGGTGAATGATATAAGTTTGGAGAGGTAGACAGAGAACACTTTTCACCTTGCAATCCAGGTAAAAGAGAGTGAATAAAATCCAAAGCAATTGAAGTATTTTTAATTATGTGTGTTGGTAGAGGAGGGGATTTAATTTTCATTTCTCAACATCATTCTGTGGAGAACAGATTATAAGAGGGCAAGAGTAAAGTGAAGGGAACCCACTAAGAGCCTACAGCAGAGGTCTAGGTAGCAGATGGTGGAGGTCTGGCATTGGGCAGTGTCTACGAAAATGGAAATGAGAGAAAGCCCTGATCTGAGTTTTGATCAGTTTTGGAATCTACTCTTTTCTCTCTTATGTAAGTCTTCCTCTGGAACTTTCAGCCCCATGGACCCTCACAGTCACATGCGGAGAGCATAGCAATACCTACGAGTGATTTTCCATAGAGAAATCAAAAAGCTCAGGGTCAGCAATGTATAAAGCACCAGGGCATGATTTGTAGAGCCATCCTTCATGAAAGAGTTCGCCCAGTTACTCTGGGCTCTGACAGGTATTATCACCCTCAGTTCTCCAAAACATTGCCTGGGTTCATGGACACACACATGGACATTGTACTTCATGCAGGTTAACTATATTAAGCTCATTGGTTTCTCTCCCATGTGGACAAGCTCATGTTTGTTATTTAGCTGTTTCCTCCTCTCTCAGTGGAGAAAACTGACACAGAACTTTCTCTTGTCTCTAATTATACTTGCAAAGACATAACAGCAGGTAGGAGATATAGTCAAAGTGCTCATCCACAGTCCAAACCACCCAAAACTTCCTTTAACCAAACTTGGTAAGACTAGGTAGATTGAGAACTTTTCTAGGTAGTTTCTCCATTTTCATGCATGGATTCCTAGTTCTCAGTGTAGCCCTTGCCCTGTAGCAGACAGTTTAAATACCTGGAGAATTCGTTCTCCCCTTCTCTTGCCTTCTGCCTTCCTCCCTGTCCACTTTATGTCCTTTTTTCCATTTCTCAAATACACAGAGCTCTATTTCAACCCCAGGACCTTTCCATTTTGCAGTTGCCTCTGCCTGGAGCACCATATCTTTTTGTCCTCATGTAACTGCCTTCTTCATGTATTCAAATTTTTGATTAAATATGATCTTCCCTTAAAGTCCTTCTCTGATCAGTCAGTCTGGAGCCCCGTTCATTTATTTCCCTACTTTTTATCTTCATGGCTTATATTCATTCCTTCTTCCAATTGTTTGTTGGCTCACTTCTGTTTTACACTGTTCCCTTCCCCTTCCACTAGACCCAAGGATCCTTGAGGTTAAAGACCTCATCCACCTCATCTGCTCTGCACACCAGGTTAAAATAGCATCTACACATAGAAGACACTCCTCAGTGAAAATTGGTTTTATGACTAGTGGTAGCACTAGAGCCTTAGGCAGTATGTCAGCTGCCTTGTTTAAACCCTCACGTTCACTTCATACCCTCATCAAATTCCCTTCAGGAACTATTTATTTTCTCAGCATTATACAGCTATTTATGTCTGAGGCCAAACATCAAAAACAGGCCTGCGTGATATTCAAGCACTTTCTTTTTGTTCCCATTCTAAATTGCAGTATTTTCACAAACAGGTGGAAATTATGGGAAAATAAGATGGTGGGAAGATTTTATTTTAATTCCCTTTTTACCTAGCTGAAGGTCTACTCAGTATCACTCATGCATTCAAGAAGGACAAAGCATCTTTTCTTTGCAATACACCATACCAGGTGATGAGGACCCCTACACTGAGTTGAAGAATAGTGTCCAGGTTTTTTTTTATTTACTATTTCAGCAAATGTGTAATGAGCACCTACTATGTGCCAGTTACTATTGCAGAATCTGGCCCAACTACTTTCTCTTCTCCAAAATTCTGTGACCCCCTTTCTTTAAGTGCCTGCTTCTCCATCTCTCTACTCTCCACTGCTTCTTGGCTCCACTTTTCAGATGCAAAAAGAGTCCATCCGTTTGCCAAAATGTACTGCCACAGTTTACTCTAGGAGCACTGCTGACAAACCGGAAAAGAACTCTGTCTCCTCCTGCAGCTTAAATCCTAAGATTTCAAGAGACTGCCTGCCTCATGACTGAGCTCATGTGACTTCACTTGATCCAATCACTGCAGGAAGGACTGCAGCATGCAGCAAAGCCAGACCTGGACCACCTCTTGTCCTCTGCCATCCGCAGTCTCACTGGAATCATACGCAGCATTAGAGCAGCAGGAAAACAGTTGTCCCAAAGAACGGTGAGCAGACTCCTGCTCAAATGTGATATTTATCAGCTGCCCACTAGATCCTTATAAGTAGGGAGAGAGGCTGTGCATTAGCCAGACTTTTGGTCCTATGGCCAAACAGAAAGTCAGCTTCGTGGAAGAGAGGCTTATTTTGGCTTAAGAACTCAGAGGTTCAGTCCATAATAAGTTGATTCCAGGGCAGAAAATAGTACAGGGAAGGGTGTGGTCAGGGAAACCTGCCTCTTTTGAGGCAGCCAGGCAGCAGAGAGAACAAGAAGAACCAGAGAAGAAGATTCCAGGGCAAAGAAATACCCTTGAAAACCATGTCCCCCAGGAGCCCCCTTACCCCTTCCAACCCCATCTTCTAATAAACTCTTTCAGCTGTGAACTCAGCAACACAAAATCCACTGGATGAACTTAGAGCTGTCATGATCCACTCCATTCCTCAAATCCTGTCAGCGGGCAAAGAAGCCTTCAACACAATGAGGCCCTTGGGGGTACATTTTGGATCCCAGCCATCAAAATCTGTCTTATTCATCACTGCTTCGCTAATGCCAGGGACACTTCCCCAACTTTGAGCCAGTGAAACGATTCTTTAAAATATTTTATTTACTTGAAAAAAAACATTTGCAATGAAACATACTTCATAATGAAAGGCTAAACCACATATTGTTGAGGCCTGTTGAACTACAGAGTGGGACTACTAATACATAAACTACATAACTTACCAAGTTCCTCTGATTAAATGCTATTAGATTGTGAAAAGGCTTTGAAACGCATTAAACGACATACAAACACAAGGCATTTTGTTGTTAATCGTCAGCTAGAAAATGAAAGCTCAGCAGAATTGCCTAAATAGTCTCCTAAAGGAGTATGACCAAAACAAATGGGACTTTGCAGAGAAAGTTTCGAGTGGCAAGAAATACTTAGGCAGCAAAAGACAATTTTCTAAAATGATGGGTTTGAGAAGAATGAATCAGCAATGAATGTCAGTGCAAAATATTATTTAAGAAGCCTGAAGATACTCCTGATTAAACATATTTTCCCAAGTGACTTCAACAAAAATAATAAAATTCTAGACCCAAACCTGCTTAACCCCTGTGAATAACCAGGAGGTAGAAGCTCCAGCCTACATTTTTATAAGTGGGGATGCCCTTCGGGTGTGACACGTATGTGCTCAGTTTAACATTTCAGGTCCCATCTTTTTAAGTTAGTTGTCACCATCCTGGAAAAAGACAGGAGGAAAACAAGTCATATTTCTGTCCAAGAAAGACCAGTTCTATTAGTCATGTGAAGGATTTAAGGCACGGGTAAATAAACTGCTGCCATGGAACCACATACAGCATCTTAAAAGAGTGAATTTGCACACCCCCCTTAGCCCAAGGCTGAGAGGGTGCTCTGGAGTTCAATAGCTCCAGAGGGTTATCCTGAGTCATAATCTGGCTGATTACTTCTGCCATCCTCATTACATATCTCCCATCTCCGGGTCCAGGGTGTCTGCTTTATCCTTTTCTCAGCCAAACTGAAGAGACAAGGAGAAAGAGTCCAGACAGGTAGATTTGTCCTCACGGCGATGACCCAGAATTTGCAGACGTCATTTCCCCTTATAAACCATTGGCCCTAACATAGTTGCAAAGTCACAGCTAACCACTGGGGAGATTAAGCACTGATGTCTCTAGTTGGACTGCCACATACCCACATAGCTCTCAGGGGCAAAGCAGAAGGATTACTCCTAGAAGGAAAGAGGACTGTAATACTTTAGGACAAAATAGGATCTTCATTACACATGGGTCATGCATATCTTGAGTTCATGCTATGTTTGGGGAATTGTGGGAAATTCATCTGTGTATAAAATGATGGCCTGCATTCCAGAGAGGCTCTGGACATGCACAGAACTAACTCACCTCTAAAGCTGAGTGTGGTTGGTGGTAAACATAAGTCCAGTGTTATGAAAGTTTAATGAAGGGAGAGATTAGTTCCCTTTGAATAGAATTTAGGAAGAATTTCTGGAGGAGGTAAGATTTTAAATGCAGTTTTAAGAATGAGGAGGACTAGGGTAGACTAAAAACTGGAGTTAGGGAAAAGGACCTCTGGACAATGTGGAGGAATAACTTGCATACCAGCTAGAATCATTTTCATAGCTGTAGCTCGATGATGCCATCTAGTAATCCTACAAAAATGACCACATGAAAGCTAATACTACTGGTTGTCTCTGCAAATCCATTTTTTGCAATTTTCTTTGTAAAACTCCAGGTCCGGCATGGTGGCGCATGCCTATAATCCAGCACTTAGAGGATCACTGTGAGTTTATGGCCAGCCTGGGCTACACAAGCAAGCTCAAGGCCAGCCTGAACAACTTAGTGAGAACCTGCCTCAGAAAAAAGAGGAGTAACCCTAACACTTTTTTGAAACTTTATAATTGCAGATGTTGGTTGTATATGATTTAATGTTTTGATGTATGTATACATCATATATTGATCAAATCAGAGTAGTTAGTATATTATCATGTCATGCATTTACTATTTGTGATAAGGATGTTCAAAATGCTCCTTTCTAACTATTTTGAAATATTCAGTACCATAGTGTTAACTGCACTGACCTTGACATAAAGCATCGATCTTAATCCTCCTATTTCCTTATAAGGAAGGATTTCCTTGCTTCTTGATGCCATTGACAACCCTCTCTCTACCTTCCCCTTCTCTATCCACCCCCCCGTAAACACTGCTCTACTCCTTACTTCTTTTTTATTTTTTTACTTTAAAGAGAAAAAAAGCAATAATACAGAATTTCAAAACAAGGTAATAGGAGATTAACAATGGTCAATATATTGCATATTGTTATCTTCAAAGTAGATGCTCAGATTATAAGATGCAGGCATGCAAAATTGATCAAGCAATATAAGTACAAACAGTATTTTTCAATGAACTAAAAGAAATCAGTAGTATAACTATCTTATCTATGATATATATTTTTTTTCTTTTCCCTTCTTTCTTTTCTCCTTTCATTCATCTCAGTTATTCTTTCTTTTGAGCAGTTTCTTTCCCTTTCACTCTTGTAGATTTGGGATCTTATTTACTTTTTCAGTTTCTAGGGTGACAATATGATGTTTACCCATGTGAGTTTGATTTATTTCACTTATAAGTATGGTCTCTAGTTGAATCCATTTACCTATACAAGCCTCCAGTTTATCCTTCTTTATAGATGAGTAATAGTCCATTATATAAAAATACCATATCTTTTTTATCCATTCCTCATTTGATGGGCATTGGATTGTTTCCAAGATTTAGCTGTAATAAATTGTGCTGCTTATAAACATGGGTGCACATGTATTTCTGTGGTATGATGTTTTTAATTCAAATGGATCAAAGATCTAAATACTAAAACAGAAACACTACTTTTTACTTTTATGAGTTTTTTTTTTTTTTTTAGATTCTGCATGTGAATACAGTCACAAAGGGTGTGTCTTTCTGGGACTGGCTTATATCACTTAACATAATGTCTTCCCGGTTCCTCCATGGATTCATTTTTATGGCCGAATATTGTTCCAGTGCAGACATGTACCTTAGTTTCTTTATCCCTTCATCTATTTTTGACCATTTAGGTTAAACCCAACTTGGCTATTATGAGTAGGGCTGTGATAAACATGAGTATAAAAGTCTCCTTGATGTACTAATTTCATTTCTTTTGAATATATGTTAAGTATTGGGACTAATGGGTTGTACAGTAGTTCTAGTTTTAGATTTTTAGAAAGCATCCACACTCTTTTCCATAATGGAGACACTAATTTACATGCCCACGTATAGTATATAAGGGTCCCCTTTTTTCCCTTGATTAATACTTCTTTTCTTTTGTCTTTTTAATAGTAAGCATTCTAACTGGAATGAGGTAGCATTTTGGTGTTGTTTTGCTTTGCATTTCTCTTCTGATTAGTCATACTAGTATTTTTTCACTTACTTGTTGGCTTTTTGGATATCTATTAAAGTCTTTTGCCCATTTTTTAATTGTTATTTTATTTTGTATTTCTGTTCAGTTATTTAAATTCCTTATCTCTTCTGTTTACTAACTCCTTATCAGTTATGTAGTTTGAAAATATTTTCTTCTATAAATAGTATCTTTCATCAGATGCTTGTCTTCTTTACTGAGCAAAATCTCTTTGATAAAGATTATGTATGATTATTTCTTACATATGATAAAATTCCATTCATCTATTTTTACTTTTGTTGCTTGTTTTGTGTGGTCGCATGTTTAAAAAGACATCCTTACCTAGGCCAGTGTTGTGAAGAATTTCCCCTGCATTATCTTCAAGCTGTTTCACAGTTTGGAGTTTTACATTTGAGTCTTTAGTCCATTTTAAGTTGATCTCTCTCCCTCTCTGTCTCTCTCTCTCCCTCTCTTTATATATGCATATATTTATATATGAAATAGGAGTTCAGTTTCAGAGACTCCTAAATTTTGGTTGAGCAGATTAAGATTTCTGTAGATTTGTATGTGACAGTGTGAGCAAGTTTTAGCCAATGAAGTAGACATGAAAGTATTGCAGTGCAACTACTGGAATATCTTCTTAAATAAAACTCCTTCTCCTTGCCCCGCTGACTGGGATTTATATGAGATGGCTGGAAGTCTTGGAGTCATTTTCAATGAGAAGAATGAGAACTAACCTTGCAAGTGGCAGAGCAGAGGGTTGTTGCCCTAATGACTGCACATTCACAGTAATGGAAAACTCTAAAATGCATGTCTCCAGACTTATTTAAAATTAATAATAATAGTGATAATAAGACTTTAGATGCCTAATCAGAGAAAATTTGGAATTTTTGTCACGTTCAGCTGTACCACATTCTAGTGAAATAGGCAGCTCTCAAGCTCCACTTGGTTATAAGCTGAATTTAAGAATGGAGGAAAGTACACTCAACAGACAGTATTATTTCCTTCTTATTACCACAGACCACAAACTGAGCAGATTAAACAATACAGCTTTGCTTTTTTCATCTTGCTCTAAGAAGTCCAGTGTTATGCATAAGTACCAATTCCCCATAAGGAATGTAACCATTATGTAATGAAAATATCTACTAATAAAGAGTAAAAACTGAAAAAAAAAAAACACAGAACAATTCTTGGATGTAAATTAGACTTCAATAAATGTATTAAAATGTATAAAACTAAATGTATTATTTTTTTCAAAACAGTAAAAAAGGAAGGAAGGTAGGCAGGCAAGCAGGCCAGCCATCCAGCCGGCCAACACGGGCCTCATTAGTCTAGACTCAAGAGGTTGGTAGAACTATGTTCCTTCCCAAAGCGCTAAGAGAAAATCTATTCCCTTCCTCATTCAGGTTATTGGTTGAATTTAGTCCCTTGCCCCTGTGGGACTGAGACATCCTGTTTCCTTGCTGGCTTTCAGCTGAGGCCTGTTCTCAGCTCTCCAACGCCCTTGTCTTGGGGCCCTTCCTTCATCCCTAATCCAGCAACAGTATATCAAGTAGTCCTCACTCTTCAGATCTCTCCTCTTGTTTCATCATCACATGTCTCTGATGATCCCTTCTGCCTTCCTTCCCCACATCTGAGGACTCATGTGCCATATTGTATCCACCTGGATGATCCAGAATGCTCGATCTTAAGATCTGTAACCTTAATTCCATCTGCAACTCTCCAGTGTGTAAGATATTCATAGTTCCCAGAGAGTAAAGCATAAACATCTTTGGAAAGCCATTTTTCTTCTTACCTTGGTCAGAGAGTATGAGATTCTCTCAGCACCCCTACTGTCCTGTGAACTTAAGATACTGTTACAACTTTCCTTCTAATTTACAGGTGATATAACCCAGGGAAAATTTAACTCTGGATACATACATATTACCCAGACCACTCAGGAACCCTGCCCCATTGTAACTCTGAAAAAAATGTACCTTTTCTCACTCTTCATACATGGTGTATGGTGTACGTGATATACCGGCCCCCAAAAGATATCTTATGGATGTTCCTAGGGCTTAGTATCAAACCAAATGTGGTGAATGCTCAAAGTAGTTTTCTCAGATAAGCGTGGAGTGAAGTTTTCCCAGGGTTAAGACTAGGGTCTTTCTCTAACCATAAGGCTAGAATGTGAAGCAACCTGAGCAGCTCTGAAAAAACTACTCAGGTTTGTAGAATGGGTTACAAGCTACGAATTCCTTATAGATTCTCTAAGGTTGAGGATAGGATTGGAAAATGGTATATCATATCAAAGGCAGTAATTCCAGAGGAAAGTGAAAAAAGAGGTAAGAAATGCTCCTTGAAGAAAATAAGGAATTAGGGTGTCATCCAAAGTATCTGGATGGATCTAAGGAAAGCTAACCTAATTAGCAGTCCTTTTTCTTCTTAGATGTTCAACTTAATATCAACTCTGGCATCATCTTCTCTCCGTGTACTTGGGGTAGGGCTTTGGGAACCTAAGCTTCAAGGAGACAGGTACCTTGCTTACCCTGTTTCCTTTATATCCCTAACTCACAGAGTACTATTTTCCAGAGGGTATTCAGAATATATATGTTTGCATAAATAAATTACTGATCAGTGGACTGACTGGTTGGTTGATGGAAACCCAAACGCTTTAGCTTTTGATTCCCGCTGGGCAGAATTACCTAGTGATTAAAGCTTTGCTTTGAAATCAGACACAGAATCAGGTCTCGGCCCTGTCTTTTATTCTGCCACCCTGTTCCCCGGGAACATACTTGAGCCTGTTTCCCATCTATAACTTGTACTCAATAACTTGTACTCAATTTAGCTCTATGAGGTCTCATTGAAATAACAGATGAAAAGTGCTTAGCAGAGCTCAAATCAGTTATCTTTTAGTATCGGTGGAAACCCTCTGCTCCTGCAAAAGTAGTCTACCCCGGATCTTCAGATTTAATTCCTGCTATATCCCTGTGCTTGTGTTGGTTGGTCTAAACCACTAGCATTTCATCCGCAGCTATAAGTGCATGCATGCATGCACACAAATAGTACAGGGGCCAAAGGCAATTTAAATGCCATTTTTTCCCCTGAAACCAATCCTTATGTCAGAAGATATTCCTTCACTATAAAATTCTTGAATGCTGATTAAGTCATTTTCATATTTTCACATGACAGTGCCTTCCACAGTATTGGCATCATACAGAAATCGAACACATTTTGGCTGACTATGTGGGTGGATGGATGCATAGATGAAAATTCAACTTGGTTATGTGCATTGGCAACTCCACAAGGACGTATCATCTCTACACCCCCAACTAGTCGGCACAGTGCTTTCCCCATGGCAGGCACTCACTAAACGTTGGCTGGGTGGGGATTAAGGGAAAGAAAAACCAGAAAAAGAAAATGAAGACCAATCCCCACCTGAAACCGTTCTTCTTCCAGGGCATCCTATTGAAAGGAGTTATTGAGTAGAGCAGCAGGGACTTGACAGCCGCTCTCTGGACTCTCTCCCAGGGCCTTTTTAGAACAGGCAAGTTAATTATGGAACCAGATTAACAGTTTCTTTTTTGATACAGTCAAAGTAAAACCAGCAGGATGCAATTTAGCTCTTCCCCACTTTCCAAATAGCAGCAAATTTTCATACAAAACAAAGAGACACTTGAATTGCAAATTACTTAGAGAATCAGCTAGCAACCCCAACGGAAGAACATTTCGCAATTTTCACAGCCAGGCCGTTGCCTTTTCAGATTTAACCGTGTCGTGGGACCCTCACAAAAGTAGGGACGTCTTGATACTTCAACTCCAGGCCTAGTGAAGAAGAGGAGCAATTCCTTGAGATTTCCTGGAGCAATACAGCGTCATCTTTTGCTCAGAACATTGTCCTCTCCTCCAAGTCTTCTCTGAAACTCATGACACCTTGCTTTACTCATGGAATGAGGGTCTCCAGAGGTCATCTCATATTTAGCAGTAAGAGCAGATGCTCATGGGGCGAGCAGGGACACAGTGAATAAAGCGAGTGCTGAGAATGTACAAAGAGGAGGTGGTACATGAAGACTGGAGTGAGCTGTACCCCATCGTTGCCATGCAGGAACCCTGGACCATTATTGATTACTGCTGAACGGTTCTGAAAACTCTGTAAACTGGATTGGTAGTTGAAATATTCTTTTTAGCTATTTCATCTAAATGGAAAGAAAGAAAGAAAGAAGAAAGAAAGAAAGAAAGAAAGAAAGAAAGAAAGAAAGAAAGAAAGAAAAAAGAAAGAAAGAAAGAAGAAAGAAATGAAAAAAAGAAAAGAAAAGAAAAGAAAAGAAAAGTCATCAATTTACTGGATGTGTCCTGTGTGTTACCAGTTTATAACTTCTGATCTAGTACAATTTCCTTATTTGATACATAGGGAAACTGAAGTCAAGAGAAGAAAGTCACTCATAACAGATCACAGAGTGGCCTCCTCCATCGCCTCATCAATTATACAGCAAGCCTCTCTCCAGTCCCTGCCCCTGGAAAGACATAAGGCAGTTTCATTTTTCATAAGAGCATTTTAAAACTTTTTTTCTGATTTAAATGAATTACTATTTTCTGCGGAGAATTCACAAGACACAGAAAGAATAAGAAAATAAAAGAAAATCGCACAGTGGTACCATTTTCTTTATGGAGGAACTGGAGGCTGGGGTGGGAGCCTAACTATACACAGGTTGCTTCCGGACACAGCCCCGGAGGCCAAGGTGGCATCGCAGCCAGGCAAACCCAGGTTGGCGGTAGGAAAGCTGGGCATGGGCCAAACGCACACGTGCTTACAGCAGCCAGGCAGGTGGCGGAAGTGTAGAAGGAGCCAGCCGGGAAATGTGGCAAATGAAGGAAGTGTGCCCTGCTTAAAGAATGTAGACACTGCCCAGACACCCTACACTGCCATGTGGGGAGGTAGATAGTGTTAACAGTCCTCCTCAGTTTTTCTTATAAGGTCTGAAATCTAACTTTTCATATAAACATGTTCAGTGTTTAAATAGAGTTCAATTTTTTTAGAAGGTATGTCAGACAAAACACATAGAAAAGGAAGGAACTGTGACCTCCGCTTAGTGACTCCTTGAAGGTCGACTTGGCACTGGGTAGAGAGCGTGTTTGTGATCAGTCCTGTCCTCATTCAGCAGAGGGTGGAGAGGATCCAGTCAGGAATGACATTAAGGAACCCAAAACTGCCTGTGGGTTTAGGGCGGCAGTCCTCTGAGGAGCAAGGACTGCACCCAGAGCCGGTTTCAGATGAACAGACCTCCCGGGAGACATGCTCAGTTCAAAAGTACCTAGTGTAGCCTTTAGTATGTATGTGTGAGTGGGTACACACACGATTGTACAGTCTTTGCTTTATTAAAATAATACAGATGATCTCCCTCGGTAATCCTGTAAAGAGGTCTCTGTTTTCTGTGGGGAAGTAATGTTTCAAGTCAGTGAAGATCGCACTTCTTTTGTCAACCCTTCATTGTACTGTAATGAATCAGTGAATGAGTAGAGAACAGAATTCAATGGAAGGTACCCTTCAACTGGGACCCTGGGCCTCAGCACTCTCACCTTCCTGAGCTTCCATTTCATACTCTGCAAAGTGAGAAGCAGGAGGTTTGCTATAGATAAGCAGGAGGTTTGTATAGATAAGAATTTCTGAAGCGGAGAGATAAACATCCAACAGGTTTAAGAAAAAATAAATAACTTAAGTAAAAAGGTATATGTTGATTCACACTACTGAAAAGTTAAAGCATTTTAATCATAGGTGAATTTAGAGGCCTGAGTAGTGTCAGGAGTGGGGATATTTCACTCAGAACCACAGTCTTGACCCTCCTCACTCTTACCCTACCACTGTTGGCTGCTAGCAACTTCCAGGAAGTCTCCCTCACCGTGCCATGTGGTAGAAAGAGATCTTCTCTTTCCCTACATTTTCAAGGCTGACTTTTATTGGTCCGACTCTAGTCCCAGGCCCATACCCAATCCAGCCAATGTGGCAAAGAAGATGAAATATACTGAATGACCAGATAAATCTGCATTCCATGGAGCAATGAGGCATTCATTTTAGGGCTCAAGGGAACATAATTTGTATGCTGGGTTGTGGCAGATAAAATAGTAGACCTGATTCCCTGGTTAGAATAAACTATTCCTATCTAAACAGCTTCCTGGGAAAATGTCCAGCCTGGCTTATGAAGTTTATTTAAAGCTGGAGTCATCAGCTGGGATGGAAGGGGAAAAATACTTAATTTCTGCCTGATGCCAAAGTGAGATTCTATACTTAATATTTATTGTCTCTCTTTTATCTTTCAGGCCTGCATTAACAGGAGGGTCAAGACTGATTGGTAACTCTGATTCCAATGAAACAAGATTGTGAATGGTGAGTAGTATTTCTTGTTCCTCAATCAGTTGTAGGATATGGACTCCTCACCACTGCCGAGATATTAAACTATAATTCCTTCCTGCACTCTAAGTAAATATCAACTGACTTCACTCATAAATAAGATGCCAAGTGTCCAGATTATTTTTTTCTCTATTACAGCATATATATATGATATATTATATCATATGTACATATATTCTCCAACACAATATAGGAACTGTTAAGGTGTATATCACTTAAAATGTGTTCTTGGCTGCAAGAAACAGAAAATGAACAAAAGTGGCTTAAAATTAATTTTTAGAAAGTTGTTCACTCTCGTAACAAGCAGTGCTAAGGTAGGACAGATCCGTGGATGGTTATTGAGTAGGTCAATAATGTCACCAAGACTTGAATTCTGACATTTTTGGAAGGACCTCTCCAACCCCTCTCATTTTCTACGGAGTCCCTCAGCAAACTTCTGCTCACATACATTTGCCAAAATGTGTCCCATACCCTTATAGCAAAATACTGTATATGGGACCCTAGCCCTAACCTACCGTGACCATACAGATCGTTAGACTCTCACTAAGAACAGGGATGAGACCTGTATCCCTTAACAAACATGGTTGCATGTGAGAAAGTGACCGTGTGGACAAAATTAGACTTGTTAAAAGGGAAAAAAAAGATAAATATTTATTGTGAAGGTAATCAATAGTGTATGCTATACAGTGACATTATGCAAATCTCAGCAAGGCTTCCTCTAAAATGCAGTTAAATTCCAAAATCTCATATGCTCCATCACGAAAAAGTAGGCTCCCACCCCTGGCTAACCTCCCCTGAAGTCATGGGTAAGATTAAAGAAATACTGTCCATAGAAATACTTTCAACTCTGGATATAAAACCCAAGGCATTATCATTACAGCGTATGCAGACTGTTTCTCCAATTTGCATAATTATAAACTCCCCCTCAAAGAGTAAACATTGCAGCCAACTTAAAGAAAAACAACTACAAAGCAGCATTAAATATGCATTGCTAATTTGAATTTCTAATCTGAATGGGATCTTCACAAAGGCATGCACAACTCCACAGATATTGCGTGCTTAATAAAACCTTCCACCTGTCTGAAGGAAGTCAACAGGAAAAGAAAAGTTAAATATTAGTTCTCTTAGCTAAAGGATTTGAGTAGATGCCAAAAAATTACCTGTAGGAGTTCATTCCATTAAAACCACTCTGAAATTTATTCTTCCATGCATTAACTGAGCCCCTCGCAAGCAGATAAGGCAGTTGTTTTGGGCAACCAAAGACAGATAACATTAGGGGCTGGGGATTTAGCTCAGCGGCACAGCACCTGCCTGGCAAGCACAAGTTGTGAGTTCGATTCCCGGTACCGGGAAAAAAAACAAACATTTCCTCATGATGTCTCCACTCAGCTTTGTAAGTCACCTGTGAGCAGGACACCTATTTTGAGAATTATAGGAAGTGATTTAACTGGTGCAAAAAAATGTTCCTGCCTTTCAAATCTCTCTTAGTGATCTGACTCAAATATCCACAACCCCTGAATTGGGCCTTGACACTCTCAGCTACGTTTGCAGGTAGCTATGTGGAGGAGGTGCAATATTAAACTTTTATATTTTTCATCTTAAGTTCAATAGTTAATATCAGTGATGACTGGGACACAATATATACATGTGGATACTGGAGTTATATAATGAATTACATCTAAAAGTACATGTGTGTATCTGTATGTAACAAAGATTTATAATATGCGTAATCACACAAACTCATAGAGACATGCAGTTCTACCTGAGGCCGTTTCTTTTGTACAAACTAACTCACAACCTCTTTTTAATCTAAAAAAGGCTGTCAGTACATTACAGACAGCCTTTCACTGCAGTGTGACAATGCAGTGTGAGTGTATATTATGTTTTTACTGCTGATTAGTATTGCATCTCAGGAATGAATGGCAATTTATTTATTCAATCCCTCCTAAAGGGTATTTCTGTAGGTATATTATTACTATTTTAAATTATACCAAAACCTTCTTGTGCACAGAGGTCCTTCTCCACACTTATGGCAAAGTCCTTAATCAGTTTCTGGAAGCATGACAACCAGGTCAGTGAGGTTGCACACTGTGTATACAGGAGGGCCATCACGGGCTGAAGTCTCACCACTGCCTGTGGACAAGCAGAGGGCAGGCCTCTTCTGGGTGCCCTGAATCTGCCCGTGAGGCCTCGGGCTCCTCCAGGAAGAAAGGTTAACACAGGCAGTCGATATGTGTTAAAGTATTGTCTGTTTGTCCTTTACCTAGACTGTAAATTCACTGTTGCAGGGAGCAAATTCTGGTTTTGGTGGCTGTTTTTGTTCATCAATATATAGTGAGTGCCGAACATACTTACATTCCAATGTGTATATATTGGGGGTTAAAAAATTGAATAAATTATGTAGACAATCTTCATGAAGGAAGGAGATTTAGAAGTTCCTAAAGAGTGGAGTTTCTAAGGATTCTATTCTCTTCCTAATCCTCTTACCCAATCCTCAGTATCTTCTTTATCTATCTTAAAATTTTACTTTGCTGTCTAAACAACATGAGGCCCTGAGAGTCTATGAAAGCTAAAGGCAGGTTATACGTAGAAATGTGACTTTATTCTAAATTCTATCAATTTTAATCCATCCACGGACAGGTTCTGTAGTGTTGTGCCAGTTTGTCTTGCTATAAAACACACTGGATAAATAAGAGGGTTTTTTTTTTTATCTCTTTCCATTGAAGATATTTATTTACCTTTTCTATTTCCAAACCTGTTTCTTATTCTAGAAATCAGGATTTTATCTAAGGTGTTTTTTTTGAATTCCTGTAATTCTTCCCTGACCATTTAGAGTGATTTTAAAGCTTTTTAACTCACTCATCCCTCAACCCACCCCAGCTGGACTGTTCCAGGGGCTCCTGGGCTTGAAGCAGCATTGACTTTGAAATCTTTCTTACAACCCCAAAAAGGAAGTGAGATTGATGATGACAATTCAAGTGAGCTGGACAACAGCATCAGTATCCCCTGGTAGCTCCTTAAAAACACAGAACTCAGGACCCGCCTGAGACTGACCTAAGAGCCGCAATATACATTTTCTTAAAACCATTGGGTATTTGGTTAGTATGTTATAGGTTCTAAATGACAGTTCCTTGGGATCATTCATTCTGATATCTTCTTATATCCAAAATATGTCTCTGCTTTAACTGACAAAATGAAGCATATTGCAAAAAAAGAGCAATATTAAATAAAAATGTGTTATTTCAGTAGCTCCCACCATTATTGAATTAGACAAAGAAAGCCTTTTGTATGGATTTGAAGGGAATGCTTTCTATTTAAAAACATTGACTTACTTACTCTTTAGAAAACTTCATTGCTTTTATAGCAGTTTCCTTTTCATTACTTTGCTCAAAATTGAATTTATTCAAAATGGCCCGATCACAGTACAAATGAGGAATGGGATAAACCAAACTTTGGTGCTGCCAGTCTCTTTTCTGGATGTGGCTCTTCTTTCTCTTCAGGTATCCAATACACTCAGGCTCTGGCTCACCCTTTCCTAGAGCACAATCTAGTCCCAGGATAACATAGGGAGTCGCCCATTCTTATACCATGTACTTTCACAGATTTGTCCTAATAGGTTACATTCATCTCTCTTACCATGGAAGAAAGATATGTTAACCTGTTAGAGGAAATTGCACTTGAAGATGAATGAAAAGATAAGACATATTGATTAAATGGTAGGTGGTAATTAAATTTCATACGAGCAATGATAGCTTTTCTAAAGCTCTATGTTAACAGGGATTCTGAGCCTAGAAATGCAAATTAGAACCACAATGAAATAGCCCTACATATTAGAGCGACTGTTATCAAAAATACAAAAGATAAGTGCTGGCAAAGATGTAAAAAGCCTTGAACACAGTTGGTAGGAAGGTAATTAGTAGAGCCATTATGGATAACCCCAGCCAAGTTCCTCAAAAAATTAAAAATAGGACCACTGCATAATACAGTAATCCCCTTCCTCAGGATATAGCCAAAGGAAATGTGTCCAAGTGTCAGAGTGATCTGCACCCCAATGTCCACTGCAACATTATTCACAATTACCAAGATAAGGAATCAACCTAAATATCCATCGCCAGATAAGTGGGCAAAGAAAACAGGGTACGTGTGGGGGTGGGGTGGGGTGGGGGGGTGTGTGTTTGTGAGAGAGAGAGATGGAGTATTAATTGTCTTTTAAAAAGAACATTCTGTCATTTATAGAGACATTATGTCACTTGCAATAAGCTAGGAGCAGAAAAATAATACCATATGTTCTCTTAGATATGGAAACTACTGGTGAACTCACAGAAGCAGAGCATAGAATGATGGTTACTAGGATCTGGGGCTGTAGGGGTTTGGGGGGTGTTGGTCAAAAGATATAATGTTCAGTTACAGAAAGACTGAGATCAAAAGATCTATTGTACAATGCATTGACTGTAGTTAACAATGTATTAATAGTAAATTTGAAGCATTCTCACTCAAAAAATTACAGTAAGACAATGCATGTGTTAATTAACCTCACTGAGTCCTTCCAAAATGTATACACATTTCAAAACAGCATAATATACATGACAAAAATGTACTGTTTTCATTTATCAGTTAAAATAAACACTGTTGAAAAGAAATTTGCAATCAGTGATAGCTACCATGTGTAGAGGAGAACATAAACCTACATCTGCTATCCAGTGTTGTACCAGCAGATACTAAGCTTTTATACGTCCTGTGTTTAGGCTATTCGCATGCTATGTTAGTCATCCATTTGTCACTATGTAGCAAGGTATCTAGAATGTAGCCATTTAGGAGAATAATATTTCTTATTTCATCATTGTTCTGGGCCGAAATCTTTGAGCAGCTCACCTCTGTGCTCTGTCTCAGGGTTTTTCAAGGACGTAAGGAAACTATCAGCTGAGGCTGGAGTCGCTCCCTCCCAGGTTGGCTGGGGAAGGGCCCAGTCCCAAGCTCACTCTCATGATTACTGGTCACGTTCAGCTCCTCAGGGACTGTGGCACTGATGGTCTCCGCTCCTCACTGGCCGTTGTCCAGACGCTGCCCTCAACACCTGCCAGGTTGTCCTCTCCCTTAGGGCAAGTATGCAAGAGCAGGGAGACAAAACTTGAGCAAGAAAGAAGTGATAGTCTTTTCATTTTATTTTAAAGAGAGGAATAAAACAACAAAGCAATGTAGAATTTCAAAACAAGGTGACAGGAAATTAATAACGGTTATTATATTGCATACCGTTATCTTCAAAGTTATAGTCTTTTGTAACCAAAGATGGGGCGGACATCTCATCACTTTTGCCTAATGTGTTCATTCGATGTAAGTCACTGTGCCCACCCAAGAGGCCAGGCTGACACTACGGTTTGAGTCCCAGGTGGTAGAAATTTGGGGGTGCCGTTCTACAAGCTCCCTGCTGCACTAAGTTCACCCAGCTTATCTTCACCAAGACTGCTACGGTGCATGCTATTCTTATCCCATTTTTATAAGTGATGAAGCAGGCAGAGTGAAAGAACAGTTTTCAAGTGACACAACCAATAAAAGCAGATCTGGGACTTAGACACAGGCCCATCTAACTTTAACTTTAAAGATGATATAATTACCCCTCTACTTTGTTCCTCTCTAGAATTAATCTATAAAGCAGTTTTCACTTCACAGAATAACATAGACAGAAAACATAGGTCTTCAAAATAACTTTACAATGCACTCTCATTAGCAAGGCTTTTCAGAATCCCCCCCTTATTATGTGCATACATATTTATAAGGTGCATGTTAAACTGTAAGTGAGCATGAAGCTTACTTTCTGCATGAAAGTGGTTGCAAATAGTTCTTTTCCTTATATGACAATGGATTATCCTGCCCTCCCCTGAGGTCACTCCCGCTTTACAGCCTAGTGAGCTGAAGCTGTCCATCTGTGACAGCCGCTGGCCCATGACTCCTAGTGGGCAATCAAGAGCATTCAGTGGAAATGGAATTTAAGCTTCTGCCACCTATTTACTAAAACTTCAAAGGGACACTGGCTGTCGGCCTCCTCTTTATTGCTTTATCAACGGTAGAAAAGGAAATGAGGCAGAGTTTGGGCGACGCCTTGCTCCCACTCGTGTCCTCGGGTCTCTGAGGAAGGACACAGTGGGACAGGAGCAGCCTTCTGACAGCCCTGGGCTGTGAGCCGCTGTGAGAGGGAAAATGCCTTTCAAGGCTGCCTGGAAGCTCAGATTGAAGGACAGAGTGCAGGTGTTGTTTCCAAGAAAGGCTCTGTATCTTATAAAGAGCCATTATTTGTTTTAAAGTATGTAAATATGTGTTTTGAATAGGTAATCCAAAAACGTGCTCAACACACTATGGATATTCAGTAAAAATTAAGCTGCATGCAGAACCTATGTTATAAACTCCTCACTCTCCTCCCCTAAAGCAAGTTTACATCCACACACATAAACACGAGGATGTCTCTTTTTTTGTAACTTAAACAGTTTACCCACTCTCTGTACTTTGTTTTTTTTATTCACTTTTTATTTCTCGGAGATGATGTCACATTAACGCATTAATACAATGCTTTACTTAGTCTCTTAATAGCCACATAATAGCACCTCATGAGTGCACCATATTGACATAATCAGTCCCCTATTGGTGAACATTTAGATGGATAAATAATTCTGCAAAAAAGATATCCTTTAGAGAATTATTTTTTAATACTATTAGTGCCTGCAACTTTTTTTAAATCCCATGAATCACTTATTGCTGGGGCAAGTCTAGGGAAGCACCCTTGAATAATGGGCATATAACCCACTTTTACTTCTCCAGTGCAAATCATTATAAAATTCCCCTTATTCCATGACTGGAGTCCTCAGCTGAACAAGCCCCACAAGACTACCAAGGGAGAAAACCCATAACTTTCCTGGAAGGTCAGAGAACTTAAATTTCTATTTTCCAACTTGGATTGCTCAGTGCATTTGAGGGAAACACTTGTATAAAAATTCTGCCATGGACTAGCTACCAGCTTTTATCTGAAATGGCCCAGGTGTCCTTGAGCAGGGGCAGCATGAGATGGTGCGGCAAGAACCAGCTTCAAATCAGTATATGGAACTTGTTTTAGTGGTTTCCAAACCAAGACACTGTCCCCAGAAAAGTAGGGGGTGGATGAAGCCAGGCACAAGCCACAGGACTGTGTGCAGGAGTGTTCAAGCGCACCATCCAACACTGGCTCTTCATCACCATTGCTTGCCCAGCTCTGGCAAGCAGAACTGCTCTTACTACCTGCTACTCTTTTCTTCTGCACACTAGACGACCCCACAGATCCCATCCAGTTCAAGCGCTCCCAGACTTCATGTATAAGGGCATGAGGTCTGGCACAGGCACCTGCCTTTACTTTGACCCCTATCTTGTGAAGTGACTTAGAGGTCACCCATGTGCAAATCTGCCCTTCTTCTTGCCTTCTGGTTGGCTGCCAGGGGAAATAATTAACAGCTGCCCAACTGAAACGCCTTCTCAAATGCATAGTATTCTGGCCATGGTGACAAACACACACAGAGAAACTCCAGCCTCTGGGTTCTGACTGGGAAATTTTTTTCAACTGTGGATTTTTCATGTGTGCATTTTTCAAGTGTTTGAAGCATGGAGCTGACCAAGCCAATTGAATATTGCCCTTGTATTAAGTCACAGAAAAAAACATAACATTCTGTATAATAAGAACCACAGCAGTAGCATAGGCTACCTTTGAGTGTCTATTTTATCCCAGAGTCTGTATGAGACACATAGTCCTGAGGACTGGAGCTGAAACAAAACCTGAAGTCATCACTGCACCATACAGCTAATTGTACATAAAGTATGCCCCATATTTTATATTTAAGCTCCTATAGTTATCCAGAGAGGTTAAACAATACCAGAAGTGACATTTAGCTATGAAAACAAAGAAGTCAAGGCAGTATCAAATTAAAATCAGGCAACAAGACTTACATTGACTAATTCTGCATTCCCGAGCTTTGCTTAATTGTACTTTCAAATACCCCTGCATAAGCTTGGTTAGGTTGGCCAGTGGCAGATACTGGCTCCTTCCCGCCCCCAGACATGGGTTTGTTGTTGCTGTTGTTTGTTTGCTTGCTTGCTGTTTTTTGTTTTTGTTTTGTTTTTGGTTTCTACTAAATGCAAACAGACATGGCCTGGAAATACATAGGCCAAGACAAAGCCCCAGAGTCTAGCAGATAAGCGCAAACATGGCCTATGACTTCCATCTTGCTGCCACAGATCACAGAGACAGCTGTGTTCAGAGCTGGCAACAAATTTCAGGTCTGCCTCCCTGATTCAGAAGATGCATCTGAATCTCTACAGGAGCACGATGGGTCCAGAGAGGTAGTGATGCCAGCACAAAGTAAGATGCCAGCGGCACGATTGCCTCTTATTTGCTGGCTTTATTCATGGCTCCCAGTTCCTAGCCAGGAGAGGGGTGCTGTGCAACCCTGAGTCACTGTGAGACTGTTGACTATGAGTAGAAACAAGGCAGAGAAGAGAGGCCTCCTACAAAAAACAAAAAATGCCCTTGCCCTCTACAAAAAGACAAAGCCAGACACAGATGGAGCCTAAGTTTACTTCTGTGTTACCTATAAAACCGAACACCTAGCAAAAAAAAATGCAGTGTAGATTTGCATTCTGGTTCCCAACCTGAAATTAAGAAATCTAAATGAAAAGTTCTTCATGGACCAACTACCCTCTCCTGCTTGCCAACATAGACAGTCTTCTCAGGAAAATGCAAAGAATGGCTCAGGATGGTGCTGAGGAGATGGGGCATGGTTAGTAGAGCCATTGTTATGGTTTGTGTCTAAATGTCCCCCCAAAGCCTCATGCAGTCATGGGGCAGGCTACTAGGGTGTATGATTGATCCATGGTCCAATGCTGGAATTATGGATGTGAATGTCACACCTGCCCTGGGGTAGGTAGTTTGCATACAATGTGAGGGAGGGAAAGAGGCCACTCGCCACTGCTCCTCCCTTTGGCTCTTGTTGCTTTTGCTGTTTTCCACCACCATGAACAGTTGCCCTCTGCCATGTGCCACCCTGCCTTGGAGCGAGCCGAGTATGAACTGAAACCTCCACAAACTGTAAGCTAAATAAGCCTTTCCTTCATTAATCTTGGGTGTCAGGTATTTTGCCTCAGCCATGACAGAAAAGTAACCAAGACAGCCATGCTCTGCAGGTAGAGTGTCTCTCTGAAGTCTCATGGCACAAAGAGAAGAGTCACAGTGTGTTTTCAATTCATTTTACATGCGTGTAGAATTGGAACAGCCAGAAAGACTGAGATCTGCCTAAAGTCATGCAGCAACCTGATGGAAGAAAGGAAACCAGAACTCTGCTCTCTCTGCTCCTAATGCACACTTAGAGTGGAGCTGCTCCTCCAGGGGAAAAGTGATTGTGCTTGCAGGGTCTCTCACAGCCAGTACAGCCTAAGAAGCACTCAGTCCTCATTAACTGTCATTATATTGCTGAGCCTCCCCATCGCTTTTCCTACAGGGCAGAACTGAAGGCCGATGTCATTGACTTTGTATGTGCACCTCCTGGGGTTCCACTGGTGACATTGCTAATGAACCACAGCAGAGAACACCATCATCCTCAATTAGAGCTCTTAGGAAAGTCTGCTGCATCTTTCTACCTGCAGAGGAAAACACTACCCAGGAAGTCTATGGATGAATGAAATCGGACAAAATGTTTGACCTATGATAATTCCATAAAAGCTCATGTGTGTCTTTACATGGCACATAGCCCAATAGCCTTGAGAACCACTATATTTGTGTTTTGTAAAGTAGATTTCACTGTTGCTATGGAAACAATATTCTTTAACCTAGACAGATTCTGCATCTGTACACCAATGGAGGCGGGAGGTCAGGTTGCGTGGGCTAGGGACATCTTGTGACCTACTTGCTGGGGCAGAAGTGATGCCCTGAAACTCTCCCGTCCAGAACTTGGCACACACTGCTGAAGAATAAACAATAGCAGAATGGTCAAGTGTCAGGTAGAATGGGGTTTGAGGCCTAAACCTGCCACTTTCTAGCTGTGTGACACTAGAAAAAAGATGAACTATTTCAAGTTTGCAATTCTTCAGCAAACTTAGCAGATGGTGCTGTGAATGTACTCAACAGATTGTATTTCACTGAATGAAGGAGCATTCTCATTAGTGGTAGTAGTATCGTTTTAATAGAGCAGGAAAGGACCCCAGAAATCTCCTTACCTGCAGGTTCTCAAATCTGATTGAGCATTAAGATCACATGAGAGGGGGCTGGGGATTTAGCTCAGCGGCAAAGAGCTTGCCTGGCAAGCGCAAGGTCATGAGTTCAGTTCCCGGTACCGGAGAAAAACCAAAAAAAAAAAAAAAAAAAAAAAAAAATCACATGAGATGTTCTCCAAAAAGGTGTATGGCTGGATCCCACCTTTGTGCCTGTGCAGCTTGCTTTCCTGCTGTCTCATCCCAGCCCTTAGATAAGTAATTATATTGAGGGCTAAAGTATGATGCTTCTATTCACCAAGACTACAAATACTATTCAAAATCGAGTCTAGGAACCAAGCTTCTGTTTTTTGCAAAGTCTTGGGTGATTCTTAAGCTGCCAGATTAGTAGCAATCATTAGGATGTTGTTGGGGAGTCACTGATGTGAGCTCTAGAAAGGCTGAGAAATTTGCAGTTCACAGAACAGCACTCATTGTCAAATATGCACACTGTTTTTTCTGATTTCCAATTTAATAACTTTCTCAGTGAATCAGCACAATGAAATTAAGAGGACAGAAGTGTTTGTGGTTAGTCATCGTAACTGTAGTCCAGACAATCCTGGTCTTCATGTGTTAGCAACTGTTTAGAGCCATCAATAGATTTATCTCTCCTAGACTTGTCCTGTAGATTTCAGTAAAAATGGCAGGCCTGGGGGGTGTTGGGTATCTGTCTGAGTGTTAAAGCTTTGCAGCATTGCCTCATGAAGTGCTGACATTTTAGGACACAAGACCACAACTTCAGCATCCCAGGCACACCCCATAGACACAAACCCCAGAGAGAGTATGATACTACAGTGCCAAGAGTATTACTCAGCTACAAAAAAAGATAAACTCGAGACTTTTATAGGTAAGTGAATGCAACTAGAGACCATACTCATATGTGAACTAAATTGGACCCACATGTGTAAACATCATAATCTCCCCAGTGTAAGAACCTGAAAGAGTAAATAAAACCCAAAACGTACAATAGATGATACGAAAGGGAAAGAAATTTCTCAAAGGAAGAAATAACTGGGATGAGGGAAAGAAGAAAACAAAAGAAGGAAGACAAAAATAGATAGATAGATACATAGATAGATAGATAGATAGATAGCTGGGATAACTGTACTGCTAATGTCTGGTGGTTTGTTGAAAGGAACAGTTAATGCTTAAATAGTCTTATATTTTGACCAATTTTACGTGCTTATGTCTGGTAATCTGAGCAACTGATATGAAGACAATATGCAATATAATAACCATTGGTGAATTTTACCATCTTGTGAAACTCTGTATTGTCTCTAACTTTTTTCTTGATAATTACCTTTTTATTTCCTTTAATGGTTTGAACAATCTTCCATTCTTACATCTGGTAATCTGAGCAAATTCGTTGAAGATAACAATATGTAATATAACAACCACTGTTGATTCCTATCACTTGGTTTTGAAACCCTGTATCTTTTTTTTTTTTTTTTGGTTTTTCTCCAGTACCGGGAACCGAACTCGTGACCTTGCGCTTGCCAGGCAGGCGCTTTTGCCACTGAGCTAAATTCCCAGCCCCCCTGTATCATTTTTAATGTTCTTGCTTAGCTTTGTTTATGTCTGTTATGTTGGAATTTTGCTATTGTTCTCTTTTTACTATTATTTTTAAAATAAAAAATAAATTGGAAAAAAAAGGTCAAAAGCAAACCTAGCCCCAAAACCCACAAGAAATGATGCACATTGCAGTCATAACCTGAGGAGAATGTTCAGAAGAGCTTGTGTGGAAAAGGGCACTCTCCTTGAGGGTTAGTAGCAATGTATCTCAGTTCACAAACTTTCCATGACTCTGGTTGCAAAACCAAATCAAATTCAGTGTTTAGGCTTCATGTTGACCTTATGGGGAAATTTGATTTGGTTCTCATCCAATTCAGTTTGCAAGCAGAATCATGGGAAGAATTAAGTTTGAGAACTAAGGTACCATGGTACAGCCATGATGGAAACTAGCATGAAGATTTCTCAAACTATAAACATAATGCAGCAATCTCACTTCTCAATTTGAAATTTGATAGCAGTATGTTAAAGACATGCATCTGCACTCGCTTGTTCAGTGCAGAACTATTCATAGCTGCCAATTTGTAGAATCAGCCTAAGTGTTCATCAACAAATAGATGAATAAAGAAAATATGAGGTATGGAGGGAAGGAGATAGGCAAACAGACTGATAAGCAATGGAATGCTATTTGGCTTTGAAAAAAAGTTGTTATTTGTGACAACATGGATGGAATCAAAGGACATTACATGGTATGATACAAAATACGGGGATGGCTAAATTTTTAAGAAATGTAGTACTGTAAGAGACCATTGTCACTAATCCCCTTACTTCAAAACACTTATCCCATTGTTCTTCCACTTCCTGAAGCAGTTCTGAAAATCTTCTTCTGTGAGTGTTTTTGATTGCACTGTAGTAGCTACTTCAATGTCCTGAATCCATTAAAAACATTTACCTTTCATGGTCATTTTGATTTTGGAAAGAGACAAAAGTTACCCAGTGCCAGATCTGGTGAATTAGATGGATGAGGATACACTATAATGGTTTTACAGTCTGCCTTTCCTTTGGATGGTACTCTGTAGCAGTATTCACTTTATTTTTTATTGCACCTTTTACAGACACAAAAGAGGACTTCCAGGAGGCTTTAGAAAGTGACAAGGCCTGGGGATATAGCTCAGTGGCCCAGTGCCTGCCTGGAAAGTGCAAGGTCCTGCGTTCTATTGCCGGTACAAAAAAAAAAAAAAAAAAAAGAAGAGAAAAGAAAAGAAAAGAAAAAGAAAACAGAAAGAAAATGGCAAGAACAATGGGATAAATGTGTTCTAAGCAGTGGAAGTATTTTGAAGGGGGTTGATAACTATATTCTTTTTAAAAACCTTCACTGTATATTTCGACTATGCCTTATGTGCTAAGTGAATTAAAGCAGGCACAGAAAATACCTCATGTTGTCACTTAGTAGGTAGATGCTGAAACAATCAAACTCAAAAGAAGCAGAGAACTTGGTATGTGGCAAGCTTGTAATGTCAATAATCTGGGAGCTGGAGGCAGGAGGACCACAAGTTCAACACTAGTGTGGGCAACTAGGCAAGACCTTGTCTCAAAATAAAAAATTCAAGAATATAGCACACCTAATCTTTGATAAAGGGGCCAATCAAACTCACTGGGAGAACAACAGTCTCTTTAATAAGTGGTGCTGGAAAAACTGGCTTGCTACCTGCCAAAGACTGAAAATAGACCCAAGCCTATCACCATGCACCAAACTCAGGTCAAAATGGTTCACAGA
>NW_004955408.1:14664271-14667606 GCF_000276665.1 Chinchilla lanigera | reverse complement strand
TAGAGGCCCTGGGTTCAATCCCCAGTACTGAAAGAAGAAGGAATGAGGAGACAGAAAAGGAGGAGGAAGAAGAAGCCAAGAGAGTAGAATGGAAGTTACTGAGGCAGGAGGCGTACAAGGAATGAGGAGGTGCTGGTCGAAGGGTACAGTTATTCAATCAGACAGGAAGGGAAAGCTTTTTTAAGATACATTATACATCTTATTAGTAGAATAAATAATGTAGCGTACATTTCAAAACCACTAAGAATAAATTTTTAATTTTCTCATGACATAAAATAATAAATAGCTGAGAAGGTGTTAATTAGCTTGATTTAATTACTTTATATTTGTTGATTGCTTTGCTTATTGCTGTTGTAGCAATGAGAAATACAAGCTTGCGGGAGGTAGGATACCTGTCCAAGAGGAGTCTGAAGACATATAAAACGTCAGATACAAGAATCCTCCCTTTACTGAGGAGGAAAAATTGTTCTCAATAAATTTCATAGCTCTTAGCACTGACTTTTCCTTTAAGTAATAGTATTTTCATTGCTCTCAAAATTTCTCTATTTCCTAATTTTCTTTGTTGTAAGATAAGGATCATAATGTGTGCCTACTTTGCAAGGTTACAAACACTAAATGATCTAATGTGCATAAAGCACTTTGCAAAATGAACACACCGTAATTGTTCAGGGAACGTTAGATATTATGGTTATTATTAGACTGTGTATTTGGTTTTTATAGCAGTAAAATTTATTAAAATCTACAACTGAAAAAAATAGTGAATGATTCAGTTGAGTGCATTTACATATAATAAAAATATTACAGTTATATAATAATGGTTATCTTTTAGGGCATTAGATACCATATTAGCTTTCTATTATATCTGACAAATTACTATACTCTTCACGGTTTAAAGCAGTACTATTTTGTAAAACACAGTTCCTAGGGCCTGGGGATTTAGCTCAGCGGCAAAAGCACCTGCCTGGCAAGTGCAAGGTCCTGAGTTCAGTTCCCAGTACCGTAGAAAAACAAACAAACAAAAAAAAAACCACAGTTCCTATAGGTCAAAAGTCCATGGAAGGCATGATTGGCTTCTCTGTTCAGGGTCTTACAGGGCTGAAGTCAATTTACCCACTGGATTGAGTTCCTTTTCAGGATAAAAATGGAAGCATATGCTTCTGAGTCTATTCAGATTATTGACTAAGTTTATGTAATTGTAGTTTTACCATCAAGGTTCTCATTTTCTTGCTAACTGTTAGAGCTGGGAATATTCTTAGTTCTAGAGGCCATTGACACTCTTTGCCATGTGAGTCCTTCAATCTGTCCATCCATCCATCTGGAATGCTGGCGATGGAAAATCTCCCTTATGTTTCAAATGTGTCTTGTTGGGAAGAGCCCTTATTGCCAACATTGAGGGATGATGGCATTATTCTTAAATACAATTTGATAATACAGTATATTAGCATCTGTAATTCTTACCAGAATGGGCTTACCATGTTAGTCAGATTTATCCAGAGTAATCACTCTATCTTACGGTCAACTGAATTGAGACCTTAAGTCCATCTCCCCAACTCCTCCCCAAAGTACCTAGAATAGTAGTATGTGAGGGCAGAGGAATCTTGGGGATCACCTTAGGTCCCTCCCACCACAGATTCATTTTCTCATCTAGTCTGCTTAGATCAGTGCAGGGTGGGGCAGAGCTAATGGACAGCATACAGATTATAGTTGATAATACTGTATTATATTACATTTTCTGAGATTTAGGTGTTCTCACCATGCACATACACAATGGTAACTATGTGAAATGATGCATGTGTTCGCTTAAATACAGTAGTGCCTCACTATGTATAGGTAGGTCAAAACATGTCATGCATCTTAACTATAAGCAATAAAGAAATCAAGGTACATGTATCTGTAAAAAATGTGGGACAGTAAAATAATGAGTGACTTACTTTTATTCATTGTTGTTCAACTAATTCTTTAAAGATTATTCCCATTGTTTTATAATCATGCCCCATGTGTAGAATAACCCAATACATAGCAGGAATGAGAATTACAGATGCTAATATACTGTATTATCAAATTGTATTTAAGAATAATGCCATCATCCCTCAATGCTGGCAATAAGGTTTTTAACCTTTTTATGCCAGCCTCACGCCTGTAAAATGAAGAAGTGATTGTTTGCCAGGCAGATCTGAGTTGAGAGTGTAAGGGTTTTACAGACGTGATCATGCTAATGAGCAGCTGTCATTTCTTGTAAACTTAACAGGTGTAGTTACTGTGTGTCCTTCTGAGGACACAATAGTGTAACTGAAGCTGTGGAGCTTCCAAAACACAAAGACCAGAGGCGTGATTCAATCCCAGTCCTACCTACTTCAGTAAATTTATTAACTGATCAGTGCCTCAAACTCTAGTGTGGTGACAAAAAGGATAGATGGCAGCAGAAGTGTTGATCTAGTATTTGTTCCACCCAATTTACGCTGAGCATGTAAATATTGGCTCTTTCTAAAACCACAAGCATTCAAGTAATAATTTCATGATCTTTGCCTAGACCACAAACCATCTCTTCTTTGATTTTCTCGATATTTCTTTAATGAGCTTCTTTCTTAGCCATGAAATCATGGTTTTGAAGGTCTTCTTTGATTCATTCTAATATCATGTTAAAATGCATGCTCAGTTGGTAAAATGTAAAGGCGTACTGACCAATTACCACATGTACCACATGGGAAATGCTACAGCAAGGAGGAAGCCCGCGCTAAATAAAAAAGAGCATTGCCTGAGGTCTCTGAGGAAATAAATGCAACGCATATTCTACATAATTTTGGTTTTTTGGAATTGAATTAATCTGATTTTTAAATTTAAGGAATAAGAGAAGAGAACGTGCTCAGTTGAAGCCAAATGAAAAAATGCAGGGCCAGACATCACACTCAGGCAGTCCTGATTCCAAGGACTGTGTTTTTCACAACACAACAAAAATTACAACAAAAAATGGGGGCAATGAGTAGGCCAGTGAGGAGGTAAGGGTGGATAGAAGAGAGTAAAGAAAGACAAACGCAAAAGGAGAATGACACCAATAGGCATCCAGAAAAACAGGGAGAGGGAGAGGCAGAGAGAGCGAGGAAAAGACAGAGGGAGAGTGAGAGAGAGAATACACCATAGGAAAAAAAGGCCTAAGGAGGGTTTGGAGAGTTCTTAGGTGATTATAATTTTTGTAATTTTAAAGAGAGTACTACATGAGAAACAAACAAACAAATAGAACAGTAGCAGCATACCAGTATCATAAACATAAACAAATCAAAGCAAGAACGTTCAAAGTGATACAGGGTCTCAAGACAAATTAATACAAATCAACAGTG
>NW_004955408.1:14659400-14661231 GCF_000276665.1 Chinchilla lanigera | reverse complement strand
ATAATTTCCTGCCTTCTTTGGGTTCTGGGTTTGACTTTCTCTTCTTTTTGTAGGTACTTGAAGTGCAGCATAAGATTGTTTACTTGTGCTTGTTCTGTTTTCCTAAGGTGGGAGTTCATCGCTATAAATTTCCCTCTGAAGACTGCTTTCATTGCATCCCACAGGTTCCTGTTGGTTGTTTCTTCATTTTTGTTTGATTGTAAATAGTGTTTAATCTCTACTTTGATTTCTGACCCATTGGTTGTTCAGGAGGAAATAAACATTTCCAACTGTTTATGGAGTTTTTGTGTTTTCTTTTGTCATTGTTTCCAATTTCATTGCACTATGGTCTGATAGTATACAGGAGATAATTTCAATTCCTTTGCATTTGCTTAAACGTGTTCTATGTGATAGTATATGGTCTATTTTAGAGAACGTCCCATGTCCAGCTAAGAAGAATGTGTATTCTGATGCTGTTGGGTGGAACACTCTGTAAATGTCTACTAAGTCCATATGTTCACACATTTGGTTAAGTTCTGTTATTTCTTTCCCAATTTTTTGTCTAGTTGATCTATCTGTTTGTGGCAATGGTGTGTTAAAGTCCCCTGTTATGATTGTGTTGCTACTTAATTCATTATTCATGTCTGTTAGAATTTCTTATATAGGTGAGTGCTCCTATATTCACTGCATAGCTGTATACAATTGTTATCTCTTCCTCTTGAAGCTTCCCCTTCACAAGTATGTAGTGACCTTCTTTATCTCTTTTAATTGTTCTTGGCTTGAAGTTCACGTTGTCTGCAAACAGATTAGCTACACCCACTTTTTTCTTGGTTCCTGTCACATGGAGCATGGTTTTCCATCCTTTAATTTTCAGTCTTTGAATGTCCTTTTGAGTTAAATGTGTTTCTTGTATACAGCATATAGTTGGGTTTTGTTTCCTAATCCACTCTTTAAGTCTGCTTCTTTTGGTTGGTGCATTGAGACCGTTTACATTGATGGTTATAACGGATATGTACTGGCTTATCTTTGTCATGCTATTTTCCTGTTGTTGTATCCTCCTTTTTCCCTCTATTTAACTGCTTGCTCTGCTTGGTGGTTCCTTTCTGTTCTTGTTCTTGAAGTTGCACTCTGTTTTATCTCTTTCTAGTACACCTTTTAGTATTCTTTGTAGGATTGGTTTGGTGGTCATTAATTTCTTCAGTTATTCTTTATCATGAAAATATTTTATTTCTCCATTAAATTTGAAAGATAGCTTTGCAGGGTACATCAGTCTGGGTTGAAAGTTGTTTTCTTTCAGTACTTGAAGTACTCCACTCCAAGCTCTTCTTTCCTTGATGGTTTGTGTTAAGAAGTCTTCCATGATTCTGATAGGCTTTCCTTTATAGGTGATCTGTTTCTTTTCTCTAACAACTTTTAATATTCTGAGCTTTTGCTGAGTTTCTGAGATCTTGATCACTATATGTCTGGGGGTAGATTTACTTTGGTTATGATTAACTTGGGTTCTATATGCTTTAATTACCTGGATGTCCGATTCTTTTTACATGCCTGGGAAATTTTCTGCTGTTATTTCTTCAAATAGTCCTTTTATGTCATTTGTGTTGACACCTGCTGTTTCATTAATACATATTAATCTGATATTGTTTCTCTTTGCTTTGTCTTGCAGTTGTTGAATTGTTACTTCCTGGTTCCTTGTTGTTTTTAAGAGACCCCTCCTTTCACGTTCATTGGTGGCAATGCTGTCTTCAAGGTCTAAAAGTCTATCTTCAGCTTCATTCATGTGGTTTTACAAGCTTTCAGTGGAATTTTTAAGTTCCTGGATATCTGTTTGCATCTGTTTCATACCTTCTAGTTC
>NW_004955408.1:14653085-14654010 GCF_000276665.1 Chinchilla lanigera | reverse complement strand
CAGCAAAAATGATACATGACCTCAAAACAAAATGATAGAAATTTACAGTGGTTGCTACATTACATACTGTTATCTTCACCAAAGTTGCTCAGTGCACTGGGCATAAGAATGTAAGACTGATCAAACAATCAAAGACAGTAACAAGTAAAAAAATTAAAAAGTTTAAAACTGTAAAAAAAATGAAACATGGGAAATGATGCAGAGCTTTCCCATACAAGATGGTAGGAGTTCAACAATGTTTCTTATACTGCATATTGTTTTCAGATCAGTCATTCTAATTACCAAATTCAAGCTTGCAAAATTGGTCAAGAAAAAAGAAAATTTTAAGTATTGACTGTTCCTCTCAGCAAACCACATACATCCGCAATACACCTATTCCAGCTATTCTTATATATACATATAAATTTTGTTTTTCATTTTAAAAAATCCATAAAAACAAAAACAAATACAAATACAAAACAGCATGGAGAGCAATAAAAATGATATAGAATTTCAAAACATAGTGATAGGATATTAACAGTGGTTGCTCTATTCCATAATGTCATCTTCAAGATTGCTGCACATATAACCAGACATAGGCATGCAAGGTTGATCAAACAATTACACATCAACAGTTCCTTTCAATAAACCAAAAGATATTAGTAGTACAATTATCCTAGCTATCCTGTGTATATATACACATTTTCCCTCTTTCTCCTTTCTTTTTCCTCTCCCCTCCTTCATCCCTGTTGCTCCTTCCTATTTGAGCAGTTTCTTTTCCCTTTCACAATGTCTACCTTTCAGAAGAACCAACATTGTGTAAATGGCCATACTCCCAAAATTGTCATAGACATTCAATGCAATTCCAATGAAAGTACCATTGGTATACCTCACAGACCTAGAGAAAACATTCCCAAAATTTGTCTGCAACCAGAAGAGACCAAGA
>NW_004955408.1:14647174-14652985 GCF_000276665.1 Chinchilla lanigera | reverse complement strand
GGTTTCATTGAGTTGTCTATGCTCTTCTATTTTCTTGTCTATGTCATCTTTGAATATGCTGAACATTTCTTTCATTATTGTTGTCATTTCTTTTCTCACCTGAGACATTATTTCCGATCTGATGTCTTCCATGGCCTGATGGAGTTGTTTCTTTACTTCAGTTGCCATTATTTCAGAAATTTCAGGTGTATGACTTCCAGGCTGTTCTGTGTTGATGCCTCCTGGACTTGTTTTGGGTGGTGTGGAGGTCTGGGATTGCATTTTGTTCCTTCATATTGTCATTTTTGAAGAACCAGAGACTCCCTGTAGTGCAGTCTCACTGTTCTGATTATGTGTGAGTGGCAGGGCGAGAGTCTGAAGATCCCCAGTGCTCAGTGTAGCTCCTGTGCTGGTGAGTGGTGGCAAGGTGGGGTCCCAGATGCTCCCGACCTTTCTTGCATTCAGCTGGCTCCCAGGAGTGTGTGGGAAGGGTGGGGGAGGCTCACTGGCATTCCTGAGGCTGTCTGGGGTTTGGCCCAGCTTCCACAAGAGTAGGGGGAGATGCAGGTTGAGTTCACCGAGGCTTCAGATATTGCCCAGGACAGAGTCTGCTTCCCACACTGGAAGGGGAGGGATGAGAGTGAGCTCCCCGAGGCAGCTGACTATGTTCAGGTTTCAGCTGAGTACCAGGGGGATGTAAGTGGTTCTGGCAGTGACCACTAAGGCCCCAGAAGTTGTCCAGGGATCCATGTGCCCCACACCCTAGTTGGGGAGGCATCAGAGTAGCTCACCAGGTTCCTAAAGGTGTCTGACTTTCAGTGCATCCCTGGAAGACACACTGTGGGTGTGGCAGGGAGCCTCCTAGGCCCCAGAGGGTGCCCAAGGTTTCGCCTGCCTTGCACACTGGTCAGGGATGCAAACTGCCACTCACCAGGCTTCCTGAAGATGTCCGGGGTACAGCCCAGCCAGGGCCAACACACTGTGGGTGTGGCGGGTAGCCCCCGAGGCCCCAGAGGGTGCCTGAGGTTTCACCTGCCTTGCACGCTGGTCAAGGAAGCAGAGCCCAGACTCACCTGGCTTCCCGAAGATGTCCGGGGTTCAGCCCAGCCCGGGGCGACACCAATTATAAATTTTTATTATCATCCCATTCTTGGGCTCCAAAGGCTATAAAACTGCTGCAACTCCGTGTATGTTACTTTGATGATTGACAACTCTTCAGCTGTTCTTTTAAGCCTTTAGAACTCCACTCAGAATTCAGTTGCCATAGCTGCTCCCTAGGTCAAAACTGTGAACAGGACAGCCTGCTCATCATCAGAGCAGTCTCACTCCAGAATCTGAATCATCAGGCTAGGATCCCTTGCTCTGAGGCTGCCTTTGGGCTGTGAAGCAGCAGTGACAGCCAACTGAAAATGATGTTGAACATCAGAATGAGATGGTTTCTTTTTTACTTTCCATTCCTTGCTAAGTGGATCTCAGGAGATGGATTTCACGCAACCATTTGCTTTTACAACTAGAATTACATTTTTGGGCTTTGCCATTTCCCCTCCCAAGAAGCCCAACCTAGAAGCACTGCCTACTCAGTACCTAGGGAAGGGCACTTTCATTCTATATTTTAATTAGGCCCTGACATCTGGTGTGCACTATGAGCACTTATTTGCACACCTGCAGGCTGTTGGCTGTAAAGTAGCCCAGCCTATGTGGAGATTACATGCACAGATGGAGACCGCAGCCATTTCATTTAATAGACCAATCATGTGGCCTTGTTGCTTGTGCTACAATTGTGAAACATGGACCCCATCTCTGTCCTAGGTACTCTGCACTGCACCTTGTGCAGCAACGGACATCTCATCTCTTCTGTAATTCATCATAACAAACACAGGCAGTTAGCAAGGAAGCTTGGCAACACAGCAACCTCTGGAGTTTCACTGGAGAGGGAGGAGAGGTGGGGCTCAGGGAAGGAACTGAATTTATAAAGACAATGAAATTTACCAAGGCTTTGAATGTCACCCTGTCTCCTCCACAAACAAATATGCTGTGCTGTGCACAGATGCCACCTAACCTGACGAAACCCTCCTTTCAGCGTGTGGGAGGAGGTGCACACCTGGTAGGAGCGGGAGGCAAATGTGACAGGGGACGGGTGGAGTGACCTTGTTGCATTGTGTTTCTGGGGCCCTGGACAGGACCTCTCGATTTCTTGTCCCTGGATGCCAGCTCAAGACAACTCCTGTTCGATGTGTCTTGCCTCTCACGTGTGTTTCTATTTCCCCCTACATTCCTAATGCCTCCCACACTACCTGATATACTGCATCACACGCAGTTTGCATGCTCAATACACTATACCAGATATAGCTTATAAGCTCATGGAAAGAAAGAGCTAAAAAGCCAGAAGTAGTATTTCCACACCACTGAGACTCTGTCTTCCTAAATGTGTCCTTCTTGATGGTCTCCAAGCTTTGGACCCACCCCATGTAACTTGCTGAAAATTCCACTTGTCAGTATGTCCACTGGCTATAAAAGTGAGATTTTCTTTTTTATTTTATGGAAAAAATAAAACAATATTTCATAACAAAATAATAGGGAAATATCAATAGTTAACACATTGAGTATTGGAATCTTTAAAGTAGTTCCTCAGAGCATAAGGTATGGTCCTAAAAAGGTCTCCAAAGGATATTTCTCTTACATGCTGTGGCATCCCAGGTAGCTTACATTTTGCCTGAAGAAACAGGGCACAGGTGACATAACAGCAAGTGATACAAAGCAGAATAGTGCCTAGTGTTGTGGTAATGATGAAATATTGAAAGGACAGAGAATTCTCTATGGCCTAAGACAAGTAGGAAAGACTTTCCTCTTAGACCTTAGTGTATGCGTAATCAGGGTAATAGTGAAAAATTTCTCCAATAAAGAGGAAAGGAAATGCAAAGCACTTAGTGGTATGAATTAGGAACAGACCTTTCTTCCATTCCCAGCTTCACTACTTTCCAGCCATGTGAAATTTAGGTAAATAGCACAATCTATCTGTCTAGACCTCAGTTTTTTCCTTTAAAGACTGGGAATATTTACAATGTTGACACACGACTTCCAGAAATAATTAGGGTTGAAAGAAGCAATATGTATAAAAGATTTGGCAAACTTACAGACATATAAAAATGCTTAATAATAATGATCACGGGAAAGAAGAGAGGGGTGATAATGACAAGAGCAACAGTGACCAAGACCCCACCATAGAGTATTGGCTCATCTGGAAAGCAAGGATGAGGCTCATGTACTTAGGGAAGGAGTTGGGGTTTAAGGACGACATTTAGCTCAGGTGGTTTAGGGAAACAGGTGCAAGAAAACCTAATTGAACGCTGAAGCAGAAAGATTCAGGACAATAAAGGAAAAGTTTATTTGCAAAGAAGGCAAGGGAGTCAAGCTTCCAAATGTTGGGTTCACAAAATGCAAAACAAGTATT
Source organism: Chinchilla lanigera (assembly GCF_000276665.1). NCBI lineage: Eukaryota > Metazoa > Chordata > Mammalia > Rodentia > Chinchillidae > Chinchilla > Chinchilla lanigera. The sequence continues at coordinate 14,649,555 of NW_004955408.1, read as the reverse complement.
TAAGGGAATAAATGGCTAAATTACCAAGGATAGCAAGGTTACATTTGACTGTTCATATTGGAAAAACAGCAAGCTTCTGTGTAGATCACTACATTTGCAAAGGTCAAGACATATCCACAGACACCATCGTGCAAGAATCCAGGATGAAATTGAAGATAATCAAAGTTCTAACATTTGTAGGATCAGATCCACTCAGGGTAACCCATTGATATTGGATTTTCTGAGGCTATGCTTTCCAACTCCTATATTGGTAGCAAAGTGTCCATTTTTGCTTGTACTGGAATAATAATCATTTATTTCATAGCTATGGGTAATTAATTCCAAATAAAAAACTTCAAAGACAGACCGACTTGGGCTCTAATTCTAAACTTACCATGCAGCGGTACTGTGAGCTCAGACAAGTTGCTTCACCTTCTGAAGCACGGTTTCTCCACTTGTCAGAAGGAGATCAAATACTTCTCTTGTGTTCATTTATGGATTAAAATATAGGTAAGCATTAAGCACAGGGAATGACATATTGGGAGTGTTCAGTCAAAGACTGCTTCTTTTATGTGTCATTCAAAGCAGGACTTCAGACTGCCCCAACACCTCCGGGAAAATGAAAACTTGAAGGTGAGAATACTGCCCAAAAGATCCCAGGAGCCTGGAACTTCTCCAATAAGACTGGAAAATACCCTGGGGACAGAGGAGGGGCAGGTGTCAGATTCCAGTTGCCTTTTACCAATACTTAGATAAATATGTTTGCACTAAATAACACCATTTTTACCCACTAGACAACTACAGCAAAATGAGAAAAATATAGGTAATGTAATATATTTTTGTAACATTAAATTTAATTCACTTAAGGCCTATCATTTATCATAAGATCACATTCCTCCTAATGTTTTACCAAAATAGAACACAATGAGACTGAAAGTAACTTTGTTGTATTCATTTTGCTGTTTTTTAAGTGACTCAGAAAAGAACACGCATGTGAATATTCCTTTGCATCAGTAGACTACCTTACACAGCCTATTATAAGTTTTTATATAATACAGCTTTAATATGTGGTGTGTTAATCAGTTTCTCATTATTATGACAAAATACCTGAGACAATCAACTTAAACACAAGAAAGGCTTATTTTCATTAATCTGGCAGTCTCCCTGAGTGTCCAGGCCTATCTATATGTGTTTGCCCCACAGAGACAGAAGACAATGGAATCAAAAATCAATCAAAGATATATATCTATATAGATATATATAGATATATATCTATATATCTATATATATCCAGAAAAAAACTGAATCTACTGCAAGAAAAATTTTGTAAAACTCTTAAAGACATAGGCACAGGTAATGATTTCCTGAACAAAACCTCAACTGCACAAGAAATAACACCAAGAATCAACAAATGAGATCATGTCAAATTAGAAAGCTTCTATCCAGCAAAGGAAACAACCAACAGGGTAAAGACACAATCTACACAGTAAGAAAAAAAATTTTACCAGCTGCTCCTCAGATAGAGGGCTAATATCCAGAATACATAAAGAACTCAGAAAATTAGAACACAAAAAACCAATTAAAGTGGGCAATTGAAATGACTAGACACTTCCTAGAATGTGAAATAAAAATGGCCAATAAATACATGAAAAAATGTTCCACGTCTTTGCCCTCTAGAGACATGCAAATTAAAACAACACAGATTCTGCACTACTTCAGTGAGAATAGTCAATACCAAGAATGAAAAATAACAAATTCTGGGAAGATTTTGGAGAAACAATCCTTTATATATGGTTAGTAGGAATGCGGATTAGGGTAACCAACTTTGGAATCAATATGGAGATTTCTCAAAAAGTAGAAATTCCATCTGACTGAACTTTACTACTCCTGGGTATTTTCCCAAAAGAACTAACTCATCCTACTGCAGTGATAATGCATATCCACTTATAAACACAAGTGCATAACTCATAATAGCTAAGTCATGGAAGTGGCCTATACATTCATCAACAGATGAAGACAGTCTGATGTATGTATGCAGTGGAAAATTTCTCAGCCATAGAGAAGGATAAATTTCAGTGATTTGTATGAAAATATGTAGATCTTAAGGCCATAATGCTAGGTGAAGTCAGCCAGTCAGGAGAGGTTAAATATTGCACAATTTCTCTAACATGAGAGACCCACAGTAAAAGTAATTAAAGAGCAAAATAAAGAGCCATGTTAACACACAGGGAGGTAAACTGTTCAGATGATGGAGAACAAGGAAGGCAAGGGTACAAAGGGAGTAAAAATGATCGAGAAACAACATATGTATCGATCAAGTCCCCATGCTGACAGGAATCATTGTGCATCACAAGCAGGAAGTAATACAAAAACATTTTAAATTTTTATTTAAAAATTAATTT
>NW_004955408.1:14599980-14644924 GCF_000276665.1 Chinchilla lanigera | reverse complement strand
CATTAGCGAAATAAATCAGATTCACATGTGTAAACATCATACTTCCTCCCTACTATAAGAACCTGAAAGAGACTAATACTTTTCAAAAGAAAGTAACCCTGACCTCCTTTGACCCCTGTGCCCATGTTTTGATCTGGCAGATCGGCATGTTCTCATCCTTTGCAGAGGAACCAAGAGGACAGGAGGTGGAGGGAAGTTTTCTGATATTAAGAAGCATCTCTGGAATGCAAGAATGTTTCCATAACAACAATACCTACTAAGTACTAAGTACGTACTATGTGTTTGATGCTCTTCAGAGGGAATTATGTAGCTTTTATCTCATTGACTCTTCACAGAACCCTGTGGTATTGGCATTACTACAGTCAGGTGACAAGTAAGAAACCTGAGACTTAGCAAGGTCAGGTTTCACCTACTCCAGCATCTACTCAGTGTTTACCTGCTATAATGGACAGCCATGTGCTGTTCACTTGCCATAGTAGAAAATTCACTTTCATCACTATTTCAACCCTCAGCAGCTGTGTTGGTAATTCTTACTGTGATTAAGTTCCTCCTGCTGTTGAAAATATTGCTTCTCTATAGTCTACTACACTAAATACTGCTCGTACTTTCTATAGCAGAGGTTCTCACACATGTTGGTTTTGTCCCGGTAGACCCTGGGCAATGTCTGGAGATAGTTTTGGCCACCAGAACTTGGAAGAGAGGTGCTACTGGCATCCAGTGGGATGGCACTGAACACCCTGTAATGTGCAGGACAATCCCCAAAGCAAAGAATTAATTACCTAGCCTAGCCTGTTCATAATGCTGAGAGTGAGAAATCCTACCATGTAGCCACACAAGAAAATTGAATTACATTCTATATTAGCTTTACACACTTGGAAAGAACACTTAATTTAAAAAAGAAAGTTTTAAAAATTTTAATACACTTACTTTTAAAAAGAAAGTTTTAAAAATTTTAAATATATTTGCAAAACTGTATTTCTAAAAGCAGAGGCTCAGGAAGCTAAAAAATTACCCAGGGTGCAATCTAGTGAACGCTAAAGGCAATGCTAGATCTGAGATTACCTAGCTCCTATTTCAACTATCTTCCAATTATGTCATGCCAAATTTTTCAGATTATTCATTGAAAATAAAGGTAAGTAATACAATCTGTCTACTCTCACAGTTTATACTTCCATAAACATTTGCCCAATATGTGCCCTACCGTGCATGAGTCCTATCTTCCCATCATTTGCTTTAGTCATGTCTACTTTTAAAGCCAATAAAAACTTCCAAGAATCAAGACCCTCAAAGGAAAGCATGGCTACTTTTATGTCAAATAAAAGTCTATGTATACAAAACGATAGAACAGAACGGGAGTCTAAAACTGGATATACACAAATTGATTTTGGCATAAGTACCAAAACAGTTCAATGGAAAAAATGGTCATCTTTTCAATAACTATGCTAGAACAATTGGAAAGTCATATGCAAAACCTAAATAATCTTGAGCCTTACTCTATACCATAAATAAAAATAAATGAATTCTAAGTGTAGAATCTAAAATTACAAAACTTCTTTTAAAGGGAGGCGGGTCTTAGTGACCTTGAGCTTAGCACAGATTTCTTAAATGCAAAAGGAAAACGTGAACTGCAAAAGGAAAAAAATCAATCATTTAGATTTCATAAAACCAAAAACTTAGTACTTCAAAAGACACTTTCACAAAAATTTAATAAGCTTCAGACTGGGTGAAAATATTTGCACAACATAATATTTAACAAAGGTCTTATATCTAAAACATGAGAAGAACTCATAATGTACTAATAAGACAAATCATAAAAAATAGGGAAGAGATTTAAATGGGTTCATCATAAAAAAAATTATAGGTGGCAAATAAACTCATGAACAGGTATATGCTATATTGAATCTATAAGGAAATAAAGATTAAAATCACGATGAGATACTATTGCAATGCCTAAAATGATTGAAAAGTAAAAATAATTAACAATACCAAGTATTACCAAGACTGAGAAGCCCCTGAAACTCTCCTACACTGCTAGTGGGAAAACCAGATGGAAAAATTATGTTATAAAACAGTCTGGTAGCTCCTTGAAGAGGTAAACATATATCTACTCTACAACAGAGACATTGCCTTCATAAGCAGTAGAGAGAATATTCAGTCACACAAAGACTTACAAATATTCAGCATAGTTTTATTTATAATATCCAAAAACTATAAAAAATCCAAATGTCTATCAACAGTTGACTAGATAAACAAATTTTGCTGTACCCATAAATTTAAAATGAAAGAATTACTGCACACACAATATGGATCAATCGCAAAATAATTACACTGAGTGCAAGAAGGCAGATCTTCCCAGCAATAAAAAAGGGATACGTATTGCAAGTAATCTGTGAAACTGAAAATAAAGCAGAGGTTGCCTGGAAGATGGGTGGGGAAGGCGGAAGGCTTAATTAGGGGCCAAAGGAAAATTCAGGTGTGACAAGAATATTCATTACCTTGACTGCACTGATGATTTCCTGCACGTATACATACGTCAAAACTCATCAAAGTGTATGCTTTAAATTAAATAGTCTGTTTTATTTCTAGTATGCTTTAATAATATATAGGTAAATGAAATAAGGTTCAATAAAATGAAAGGCTCTGTGACAAAGAGAACACATAGGTAAACTTTGGCTTCCATTCCCCACTTCAAGGGCCGTAGCAACTGGATCTATCCCTATATAAAGTGACTACAATGGTCACATCTCCTGAGTTCTATCATCTTTTGGAATATACAGTTATTTAGAGATCAGCCTATCCATCCACAAAGAACTTCTTAAAAAGCAACGATTGCTTAGATATTACACATTACTAACACCATTGGCCTTATTTTGGATAATCTTCATCGTTATGGTCTAAGTTATACCAGTCAAGTTAGAGCCAAAGCCATAGCCTGGAGGTCACCTGGTCTCAATCTGCCAAGAGATGGTATATGAGCACGTCCTTCAATTCCAAAGAACCTTGCCATATGTGTGTATCATCCTTGGTTCTTATTTCCCATCTTTATTTGTACACCTGATTCCATGTCTCTGGAATCTTTGTTTTGATTTTTCAGTGTCTCTTTCCTGAATAAGAGGCAGTGAAATCATGAGGCACACGAAGACCACAGTTCATCCAGAGGGATTTGTTTCCTAACACACTGTCTTCTTTGGTATACGTCAAACATGTGTTTGAGAGTCAGGACCTAACATGGACAATGTTTGGGCATATAATGGTGATGCTCTTTGATAGAACTGTGTTATCTTAATATCAGATTTCTCAAAGTGTGTACATATTAAGGAGAAAGTGGCAATAATTCATATCATAAAGAGAGGCTTCCTCTGTAGTAGAAATGACCACAAACATTGGACCCAAATGTTGTCTCACAGCTCATTTGATAGACTTCGTAGATGCATAGATTTGGTTTAACATAAATTCTAAGTGGTTTTTTTTTAACTTCTGTGACTCTCGGTTTTCTCATTTGTAGCATGCTACAATTGCTATATGGTATAGTAAGATATCATATTCAAAATACCTTATACAATAAGAAGTCGTAATATGGGTCATGGAAATCATATTTCAGATCATGGGAGAGACAGTCTGTGACTGAATTCTAACTTTGCCACTTATGCTGTAACATTCTTTGTCTTAACATCCTCATCTATATAATGGAGATAATAAGAGCATGCAGCTCATAAGTATACGCACTGGGTTAAATGGTTAAATTATATATATATTTTATAATAGTCCTGGCAAAAAATGGGAACTCAGTAAATATTAGCTACTGTTATTATTTGTTATGATGTCTGCATATAATAGATGTTGGATAAATGGTACATATTCATCATTTAAACCTATTTGGTTTTTAAAATAAGTTTTTCCCTGGACAGCCACCCATAAATATTTCTAGAAAACTCTGAGTGTTCTTCAGATCACTATAAGGATGATATCTTACAGTGTGTGCTGCTCAGCAAAACAAATAGAATAATGACTAATATGTGATTTTAATTATCATGTATGTCAGGGATGCTGCTTTGTAAATCAAAGCTAATTGATTCTGAGTACTTCCTACTTCTTCAACCCTCCTACCAGCTCAGGAGCAAGCGTGCTAGTTTCTGTGTAAACAACGGGGCGCCTCTAGAAAGGGTTCTCAGATTCACCTACATGGGGCATTTCAAGGCCAGGAATTCAGACTCATTGTACTCAGTCCCACTCCTTGTCTTTAGAAGGAAGCACAAGGTTTCCTCGCTGTGCTGTTGGGTATGGCACAGCTTCCTTGGAGGCAATCCTTTGGCTTATCCTTCAGAAAATGGTCCAGACTTTTGAGTGAGTGATTTTACGTTAACAACCATGTGGTGCACTATTTAATACAATGGGTTCAGTAATTTCATTGGTTGTTAAATAAAGCAGAACTTTTATTTATCTAAATGCCAGATTTTCAAGTTTATGTTTGTTCATACTAAATCTTGCAGAGAAATGTAATTCACAAAGCAGAAAATAAGAGGATCTGAAAGGTATAGAGTGAACTATAAAGCCAAAATAACCACTCCACCAAATCTCTATGCACACTTCTGTTCCATACTGGTGGCCCTAAAGTATTTCTAAGAAGTGCCAAATGTTCTTCAGATCACAAACTGAAAGTTTTTGCCTTAAAGTAACTCTCCTCATTCAGTTTTCCAAAGAATCCTCTTGATCGTTGTATTTACATATTTTATGAAGTGCCCACACCCCCTCGGCTTTACAGATTGTGCTTTCACATATTTCAACCATATTAACTTCAGTCTGTCTACTTTCCAGAATGAAAAATCCAGGAACTTGTAGTATGTCTCAGCAGGGGCAGACATACTTAACATGGTCAAGGTTATGGGTTTAGTCCCCATCATCAAAAATAACTTTAATTTTTTCATTTTTTTTGCCCTTCATTTTCCATTGGATTGTTTTCTTATTAACCCCAAAAACTTGGGTTGGGGTTTTGGTTGGGCGGCCCGTTGCTTGCTTGGCAGGCCCGGGTTTTTGTTTTGGTTTCCGGTTCCCGGAAAAAAAAAAATCAATAAATAAATCCAAAAAAATACCATAATTTGAATATACCATAGGTCAAAAATCCATTTAGTATACTTAATGTGCTGAACAGCATAGCTTAGCCACACAGCGTGCTACACAGTATGAGGTGTTTACCTTCGTGATCATGTAGCTAACTGAGCTATGGTTGCTGCTGCTACCTAGGATCCTAAGATAGTACTATAGCCAGGTATGGTGGCACACATCTGTAATCCCAGCCATTCAGCAGACAGGAAGATCATAAGTTCCAAGCCAAGCTGGACAATTTAGTGAGTTCCTGTCTCAAAATAAGGATAAAAAGTTCTTGGGATATAGCTCAGCACTCCTGGGGTGCAATTTCTAGTACACCAAAAAGAGGAAGATTTATACACTATTATCACTTATTTGGGAAAATATCAAAATTTAAATTATAGTTCCTAATGAATGGATATTCTTTTCACACTGTCATGAATTAAATTGAACCATTGTGAGGGACTGTATGTAGATGAAAAGTGCTTCCATCACACCATTCATCCCATGTTAATGACCCAGGAGATGGGGAAAAACAGGAAAGACAGACAGACTTAGACAGAGACAGAAATAAGGGAAGCAAGAGAGGAAAGAGAGATTAAATTTTCAAGATTCTTTAATCTGGAAAGATAAGAGAAAAAATTGGAATGACTTGAGTCTACAACAACATTATGCGACTGAGTGGAATGAAGGTAAGTTTGTTCAACAAATTCTTCACTAAGGGCTCTAGCTAAGGATGTTCTTCCCTGTAGCTTCAAAATAAAGATCTGTGCAGAATATAAGAATTTATGCCTGCAATCAATACACATCAAAAACAGAAATCATCTTGCAAGAGAAAGAAAGATGGAAAAACTCAGGATGTTTTAGTAATCTCCATGCACAAGGTTGGCAAATCTGTGGCATGTGTGCTCCGTTCCCACATGCAGTGCCTGAGGCAGGTGATCAAGGTGTCGGTGCACACTTAGAATCTTGCATAACACCACATTCCAGGCAGCCTCTACTCTGATCCATCTTGGCAGGCAATTTGAACTTCAACCACTAGATTTCACATGAGAGCAAAACCCAAAGCGTGAACAGTTTGCCCAGTATCACACAGTTAATTGGTGGTGAATGACCAGGCCATTTCACCAACATAACTCTGGGTCTATTTTGCTGAACATGCTAAAACATTGGTCAAACCCTGTTTGAGACCTCTTGTGTTCTTATTCCCTTCATTGCAGGGAACTAAGACCGTCCTTACAGCCTTCTTTCCATTCTAAAGTTGTTGTATACAGTTCAGGCCCCTGCAGCCTTCCAAAATCCGTATCACACTACTATACGTGGAAGGTTGAATCACATGAAGACTAAGAGAACAGATTTTGCCTAACTAGATAGACTTGAGTTGCTATTTTTGCTTTGCTTATTTCTCGCTGTGCAATTTCCAGACTGCAACTTGACCTCTTTGAACCTCTGTTTCCTTAGGTAGAGAATATCCACCTCACAGGGTTGCTGTGAGATTAAATCAATGACTGTATTTGAAAGTGTCTCTAGCACAAGGCCCAGAACTCGGTGGATAGAATATTTAATCATAAGAGTTTTTCTTTCTTCTCTTCATTTTTGTCTTTCTATCTCCTCATTTGGTTTCACAAGTTATTGGCAAGGGACTTAACCCTTCTGAGCTTCTTTCTTTGTTTTTAAAATAGGAATTACATCACACTGCAGTGTGAGGAATAAATGACATTATACAGCAGGAAAAACTCAGCTGAAAACATAGGTAAAGGTCTGTACAGAGAACGTTCCAAAAGACCATCCAGCATCCCATGCTTAAGTGTCTAGCCCTAGAGACTTTGGTCATGATGTTTATGTTATGGCCATTGTCCATAGAATGCAAAACAGTGGCTACTGTGAGGAGGCCCAGCTCTCTCCTGAGAGGGAGTTTTTTCATAAAGGGAAAAATAATGTCTTAGTCTCTTGCTGTAACAGAATAACTGAGACCAGGTAAAGAGTAGAAGCTTATGTAACTCACAGTGCCAGAAGTCCAGAGCATGGCATGCATGTCGGTTGAGCTTCTGGTCAAGTTCTTCAAGCAGAAAGTAGAGAAGTGAATGCATGTAGAAGACAGATAACATGGTAAGAGAAGAAGGAAGAGATGACCCTGCTTTATAACAACTTGCTTTTGTGAACAGTCCAGTTAGACTAGAGCAAGAATTCACTCCTGCATGACAGCCTTGATCTATTCATAAGTGTTCTGTCCTCATGGCTCAAACTAGGCCCTACCTCCCACCACCGTACAGAACTAATCCTCAGTGTGAGTTTGGGTTGGGACAAACCATGTTCAAACATAGCAGATACTCATTGGATCACAAGTTTGCAGACCTGGATTCTCACTGAGCCTGCTGTAATCTTTGTCTGTGACCTTTAGCAGATCTCTTAGCCTCTCTGGACCTCTGGATAATCTACCATGTTCACCTTACACCACTGACAACCCAAACGAGATGCTTTTCAGAAAGATCTAAGGTTTTTACAAATGGAAGGAATCCTATTTTCTTTCCTTTGTCCTGTAACAAAAAGAGGAGGGCATGCCCCTAGTGTGTAAATTGAATCTAGCTTCTCTGTATTTTTCACATGTATAAATGTTTCACTGTGTGTCAATACTTTTCTTTCTTTAGCATAAGAATTGGAAATGTGGATGCCCTGCTTAGAGTCAGGAATGTCTATGAGCAGCTGTCTTAAACTCCTACACATATAACCAATGAGGGCATTGTGCTCTAACCCTGGACCTCAAAGAAGCTGCGCCTGAGCTTTATAGTAAGGACCTCACATTCAGAGAGCTCCTGAGTTATACATTTTATGACCTAGTTCAGCCAGAATGAAAGTGTGAACCATATCTTTCCTTTTTCCTGTTTCTCACCACAGAGACATGATGAGCACACAGGCTCCCCTCTCTCCAGACTCCTTGTGTCAAACATTTTAGAATTCTCCCTGCAAAGCCTTTATGAAGCTCCAAAGTGACTATAGGAATGGCACTAGTGACACAAGTTGAGTTCTTATTAGATCCTTCTCACCAGCAGCAACAAATTTCCAGAGCAGTATAAAAGCACTCAGTAATTAAAAGGAAGTCCTTTTAGTTATTAGGGATCTTGCAGATGGCAGGATAAATCCTCATGTCTTATAGGAAAAGAGATACTTTCCCTCTGCAAAAGAAAGTGAAAAGACTAGATGGTTATCAGTTACCATGGCAACTGAGATCCACTACCTGCTTAGCTCATCCTGTCACTATGGAAGACTTGAGGAAGAAAAAAACAACAACATTAAGCTTCTCTCTCTGCTTTTTTGTCATATTTTTCAAGGTGGAATTGCATGGCATGAGCCTGAAACACCTTTGGAAGGATGAAAAGGAGCACAGAACATGAGCAGGAGATAAAGGGGGAGCGGTGAACCTGGAAACACTGAGGATGCGTGTGAGGGGGCTGTGATATGGTGATGCATGTGATATGGTCAGTGCCAAGGAAACTGAGAAGGAAAGAAAAGAAAGCAACAAATATTTACTGTCTGCCACATACCCAGTGTTATGCTTAATAATGCACATCCTGTGCCCCCTCAAAGCTCTGTGTCTGGAAAAGAACAGCAGGGAAATAAGCGTTTACAAGAAGAGGGGCCAAGGCAGCTGCAGCAGAAGTGCAGAATGGAATGGACACAGGTAGCAGGTGGCGCCGACAGAGGGGTTCAGTGAGGGTGGGTGGAGGGGAGGTTTCCCATGGGAAATGTCTCTGCCAGTGGCTGAGGAATGTATAGGTGGGGCCAGGTGAAAAATTCCTGGGGCCCCCCTTGGAGAGAGTCAAATGTACAAACCCTTGAGGAGAGAGAAACCTGGGGTCTGGAGGACTTTGGGAGTTCACTGCAGCTGGCGTAGAGTATGAGCAGGCTCAGGATAAAGTGGAGCTCAGCTGGCGATGTGAGATGGGGCTGTGAGGTCACTCCCACTAAGTCACAGGGAGGGCATTGAAAGTCACCTGGAAGGTAATGCAGAGCCACTCAAGTGTTCAAATCAGGTTTGTGACAAAGTCAGACCAGCAGCAGAGTAAGGGATGATTCTGCATCCAACCTGTGACTGAATGGAGGAGACAAAGCAAAGAGTGAGGGTGATAGATTAGGTAAGACTAATGGCAGTGGGGAACTGCAGGATGTAAATGAATTGTAGAAAGTTACTGAATTTAGAACTAACAGAACTTATTAAGGATGAACGAGATAAAGGTGAAAAATAAAGCCCTTGTTGCTGAGTGAATAAGTGAATTTCACACCAGTAAATAGAGGGCAGTGATGGAGGAACAGCTCACAGCTGTTTCACTGGCCACAAAGGAGCCTGGTTGTTTAAATTAAGCCTTTCGAATGGCACTTGTCTAGCTTTCGTGTGACATTGATGGTTATGTTAGGAGTTCCAAATAGGTCTCGTGGAACACTATGAGAAGGTGATATATTTAGCTTAGGACATTGATGAGGGGATTCTAGAAGGAGAACATGTCTAGGCCCCCCAGTCAGGTGTGTAACCACAGCAAAACAGCTCAGAGCATCTTCTCTGTCTTTAACCAAAAGTTGCACACCTTCTACAGCTCTCATCATTGCTACCTGCATGTCAAAGACAGGGTGGTTGGTCGTCCTTCACCTTGGAGGGAGGAAAGTTAATTCCCCTGTTCACAATTGGCATGGATATTTAGGAATTTAGCTCATGAAATTCAACACTCTTGGGTTTGGAGAAATTTATGGAGAGAAGGCCAAAGGTGGCTCATGATGGAGTCTAGTAGGGATGGGAAGTGGCCCTCTTGAGTTTTTTCTGATGGTTAAGGACCCACCTGTGACCCTCCCTTGTGCTCACATCCCTATTCTCTCTCCCAGCAAGTCCAGTGTTAAACCCGTCATGTCCCTCTAGCAATCCACAGGCTTCTCCAAAGGCTGAATGTACCCACGTGTACAACCATGTGAGACCTTGATTTCATCCATTTGTACAACCAAGTGAGACCACCATTTGAAATGCCAGAGAGGCACTTGAAGCTTCTGGGTTTGGATTTGAGATCCAGCACCACAACTAGTGTGTGTTTGTCTTAAGCAAGCTTCTCACATGCTCGGTTTCCTTCCCTGTGTTGGAGGGAGAAGAGCGTCAGCAGTGAGCCCCGCCCCACCAGCGAATACTAAGGAGTGAGATGAGGTCTGAGAAAGAGGTGTGGAAACTGAACGGCTCCCAGGGCTTACTGTCGTCGCAGTGAGATTGGAGGAGGAGGAGGAGCATCCAGCAGCTCCCTCTTGCTGCTGCCCGGTCATAGACATCTAACTCTGTCAGGGAGACGTCCCCTCCAATGAAGCCTGCACCTGCTGTGGGAGGGAACAAAGGTCTGAGTGCCTACAGCTCCGCATGTGCCACAGACCTCCTGCTTCCAGGTGTTCCTTCTCCCGGATGAATAAGACAATGGATAAATAAACTCTCCTCTGAATCCTCACTGCTGTCAACTCTCTATGGTAGCCTTGAGCCCAGCCCCTGAGTATGCTTACCCAATGTCACCCAGGAAGTAGTGATAAACCATCCAAGAGCAGCAGAGAAACATGGATTTGGATTCAGATTATCTGGGTTCATCTCTGACATTCGGTAGGTGTGTGGTCTTGGATAAATCATTTAACTTCTGAGAGTATTTTTTCATCTATATACAACAGATAACCCTTTCCAGATGTAAGGATTACAGATCATTTATGCAAGGGGCCCAGTGCAGGGGGTAACACGGAACACACACTCACTAAGCAGCAGCTGCATTACTGTCTTTATAATAATTTGTAATAATGATAAATAAAATATACCTCCCTAGACTCTTCGCCCTCCCTCCTTCAAATCTGCTATGGGTGACTACAGCTGCATAATAAGTTCCCCCAGTCCGGAGGGACACATCAGAATTCAGTGGTTATGAAACCAACAAACATCAGAGAGGATCAGGAAAAATACTGTCTCTGACTCCAGTCCTGTGACTATCTAGAAATCTCACCCTACATCGTTTTGGCTGGCACTAGATGGTAGCCCTGCTTCTCACAGCACTTCTGCAGAGGCCAAGCCCAGGGACGGTGGGCGGCAGTCTCTGCAGGCAGAGAGAGGAGGAGGCAGGAGAGCTGGAGAGCTATCTAGCTGGGCCTGTGCTCCCCAGCACTTGCTTTGTACCCAGTGGTTGTGTGAAGGGTAGATGAAGGGTATTTGGTTTTAATTGGGAAATGCTATCAATTGTCTAGGCTCATTTAAAAATCCATTAGTATCAGGAATTGGACAGATTAAGCAATGAGAAAGGGGGAAAAAAAAAGCTGTCAGTGCCCTGCTTTGCAGGGAACATACGGTCTGTCTAAGCTTCACCAGCGAGAGCTGTGCTGAATGCTAAGAAGCTGCTAAAGTCAATTTCAAGATGCTGGGGAGGGGGAAGGGGTGTCTGGGCCAATTCACATGGAGTCCTGGGCAAGCTTGTTCTCGCAGCTTCCAGAGATGATATTGCTGCGATCTTCACTGTATGTGGCAGGTTCTCACAGCTGTTTCTGGCAGCCTGGCAACTGTGCCAGCCAGCTGTAAGGCACATCAACACCTACAAGGAGCTACTTCTCCTTGCCCCCTCCCTCTCTGCCAAACTCTCCGCTGGGCTGGGCCACCTTTTCATCCTGGGCATCACCAGTCAGGCTAAGGCTCTGTGGCAGACAGGGAGAAGGGTGGTGCTGGATGGTGGATGGGAAAAGACAGAGCAGGGACAAAGATAAGACAGGCTGTGAGAACAAGAAATGAAAGAGACCTACAGCAGAGCTCAACAGACTGGGAAGCCTAAAACAATAGAAATGTATTCTCTTACCATTCTGAAGTCTAGAAATCAGATATCAAGCTGTCAGCAGGTAGGGGCTTTCACCTAATACATCTAGGGACACATCTATCCTCGCTTCTTCCAGATTCTGGTAGACCAGCAGCTTCTTGGCTTGTGGTAGCATCACTCCTGTCTATCCCTGTTGTCACACTGCCGTCTTTCCTCTGTGCTGTGCCTGTGTTCTGTCTTCCTCTAAAATCAGATTATTACTGATTAGAGTGTGCCCAGATCCAGTATGACCTCATTTTACTTTGATCACTTCTAAAAAAGGTCACATTCACAGCAACTGGGGGTTATGGCTTCAACATATCTTTGGAGTGAGGACATAATTCAACCCTTGCATGCTGTTTAGAGGGCTTCTGTCTTGTTAATTCAGTCCAGCACTATAAAGGTCTAGTTGAAAAAGTACTACTCAAGAATTGAGGGTCACAGAGTGAAATGCCTGCAGAGGCTGGGCAGGGAATGTAATGGTTCTGGAATAGGAAAACTGGGGTTGTCACTTAGCCTGCAGTGATTGGGCAGCAGTGAACAGGGCTGTGTGGCCTGGCTACTCAGCTCCAGCCATTGTCACTTTGTGAGGATGAAGCCCAGAGATGTCAGATTTAATAAGGAGCTACGGACCCAGATTTCTGACTAAAAGCTTTCAGTTTTGTTTGAAACCAGGGCAGTCTTCCTCACCCCCAAAGATGGCAGAAGCCAAAGTCATCCTATCTACAAACAAGGCAGAACTATATGGATAGCAGTTTTACACCACTGGTAATAGATCTGTAGGTTCAAATTCCAGACTTGTCACTTGCTGTATGGCCTTGGGAATTCACCTCCTATCTCTGGGCCACAGTTTTCCACTGGGAGATGAGATGGCATTAATCATCTCATAGAGCAGTGGTGGCAAACCTTTTAGGGCTTTCAGTGGTAACAAACACCCCTTGAAGCATGCGTGCCATGGTTTGCCACTATCATCATAGAGGAGGGTGGTGAAAGGAGGCAAATGTTCAGGTTCCCAGAACCACACTAGGGATCCTTACAGATTAGTGTTAAAAAAAAAACCTAGACCCACACATTGGGAAACTGAAGGACATCATCTGGTTGTACTGAGCATTATATAAGTGGATCAATTCAAAGTTGCTCTGAAGTGCCTGATGCTGAATAATACCTCTCCTGCGTCTCCAATCCTCACAGGGCCGTCTCTCTGAGTAGGGTTGAATAGCACTAGTTAAAGGCATGAGTTGTGCACACAGAGATGTGAGGGGGGACAATCTACTGGTTAAGAGAGACAACAGCTGAGCATGGTGGTGAACATCTGTAATCCCAGCACTCACAGGCTGAGGCAGGGAAGCAGAAGGCAGTGCAAGGTCATAGCAAGCTTTGAATCCCGGTTTGGACACCATGAGTGACAATAGCTGATCACTAAGGCTCTTTGTGCATATTCTGCATGGGAGACAGTGGTACGGAGAGCTTCCATGGATTATTCACAGCTAGTTCTTATGCAAGCCTTGTAGACAGAAGGTCGATATCGTAATCACCCTGTTGTACTGATGAGGAAACAGATAAGCCGGATTCCAGAGTTTTAGGTAAAATTTTCTAACTCATTTAAAGTGGGACAGCTAAACCAACTATTGTTTCAAACACTGTGCATTGTAACTTTTCTAACTGGATCCAGCCCATGAGTAGCTACTTTGCAAACTGCAGCTGTGAGCTTGAATTCTGGATCTAGCTTTTTCATATTCTGCGCGACCTTGGGTGAATTACATACCTGGTTTGGGGGCTGAGAGACAATTTCATAACTGGCCAATGTCACCAAGTTTGTAAGTAGAAAAGCCCAGCATTTGGGCCCAGGTAGCCTAGCAGAACTAAGTTTAACCATAGTCTAGTCTTCTCTAAGTGTTTCTGACATTTTTAAAAAATCTTTCCACTCACCCACTTACCCACATTTAGAGGGGACATAGAATACTATCTGATTCACATGGGCTAGTATCTTTAACTGACTTCAACGAAGGACAGAATGACAGTGAAGGACTGAAAGGCGACATTCTGTCAGTGAGAAAGGCAAAGAAGAGACAGAAATGTCCCGCGTCCCTGGATCAGCTGGCCTAAAATGGCATCATGGAACTTTTTCTGTTGCCTCACTCATGGGACAATATTGATTCATGCCTAAAAACAAGAGAAATCTGGCTTACCATTGAGTATCATTCTGTCTTAAAAGCTCTTGATGTGAAAATGAAGCTGCCCAATGGTTTTCCATCTTTATTTTTAGCAGACAACCTTTTCTAAAAAATGAAATCTTACACAGAAAGCACGCATATAAAATAGAAGCAGCCAGTGTCCATTATGTGCTGGGAAGGCTTAATGATGATGGTGACGAGAACAGCAGCAGCTAATCCTTGCTCAGGACTCACCGTGCACCAGGCACTGTTTATTCTCAGCCCTTCCCCAGGAGAACTCCTCTAAGCCTTACAACCCCACGAGGACACCGCAGCACAGTGACACGAAGTCATTTGTTCAAGGTCACAGAGCCCGATGTGGGTGCAAGCAGGTAGCTCAGGGCCTACAATCTTCCCCTCTTACTGCCCTGCAGTTCACCCCAGGACACTGCAGCTTTGCCCACATGAAAAGCAGCTGATTGCAAATGACAGCCAGGAACAGAAGCTGTGCCTTTGCAGCCTCTGATGTGGGGTCATATTCGAAATCACTGTTGGACTTTACTTCTAGAGGGACCGAATGTGTGAGAAATGTCTGTCCCAGCTGACAGTCATAGCAGCTTTCCACAGAACCTCAGTCTTTGCTAATCTGTCATTGAAATGTCTCATAGGGTCTCTCAAAGAGAAATTCATGTCTGCCTCAAAGCCTGAAGTACGTCAGATTACCCCAGATGTTAGACCCCAAATTTGGTGAAAATATCTCTGGATTTTAGTGTGGTAAGGAAAAAATGCGGCCCAATTTTCATTTCTGTGGACAAAAGCAGAACTGCATTGGTGGAAGGGAGAAGGGAACCCAGGGCCCACCGGCTGTTGGTGGCTGAGGAGTCTTCAAGGAAACTGGGCTCTGGGAACTCAGAAAGCCATGGTTCCTGGCAGGTGGAAACACATGGGTCTGCAGTGTCTGGGAAGGGGAGAGAGTTGTGTAGTGGGGCAAGGGAGAAAGGACAGCCCAAGAGGGACTGGAGATAGGAAGACACAGCAAGCCTGGGGCTCTGGCCCTCAAACAAGAGGTGTTTCCTGCACTTTCTGGGACTTTTGGTAGAGTCCTCAGATTTGCACAGACATGCCGGACTCTGGTTTGTCTGAGACCAAGCACAAGATGTTTCAGTTGCCCTGTAGGCAGGAACTAGTAGCAGAAAGACTGAGGATTTTTTTCTACTTTACCAATAAAAGATACTTTAAAATCATTAAACTTCTGGAGAGTTAAACTAGAACTGGTTTTCCAACTTTTGCATTATCAACATTATAGATTGGATAATTTTCACATTACGGGATGATTGGAAATGTTCCTGCCCTTTCCACAATCGTAAAACTGAAAGAAATAGGAAAATAAATGTTAAGCATCTCAGCTGAGGGAGTTCAACTCACCCAGATAGGTTTTCTTTTCTCAAGGGAATCATTTATGTTTTACTTTATACTTTTACATTGTCTCTTTTCCGATGAGCTAATCTACTAATTTCCACTTACTAATGTAAGGGTTAAAGGCACATATTCTATGCAAACGTGTAGGCTGACAGTGGGGACTTCATAATCTGACCACAGCCTCAGTTCGAATCCTGGCTCATCCATCCAGTAGTGTCAGGTTGAGGACAAATTCCTGAAACTCTCAGCTTCAGTTTTATTATCTAGACGATGGAGTCAAAGGTGCTAGCCCCACAGGGTTGTGGTGAGGATTATAAGATAGTGTAAGTAAGATTTTAGCAAAGTACTGCACATATAGTAAGCATTTAGACATGCTATTACCTCCCTCATCATCACAATTATAATTATTTTTAATTACCACTTCTTTCTTCCCTCCTGTATCAGCTCTAAGCATCTAGAGGTAACGACTTCGGGCAGTCAGAGAATGGCTTCAGAACTTTTGTAGAAATATGCATTTTTAAAAGCAATTAAAATTTATTTCATCATATCTTTCAGTGTCTCTGAGATCACCAGTCAAGATGTCCATAGAATATGAGGTGTGATCAAAACAGAGAATCTTTAAATAAAACTTTCTAAAAATTTCATGATAGTAGAAAATATATTGCCATTCATCTCCCTTAAAATATGTCCCCTCACTTCGAACACACTTATCTCATCATTCAAGCTACTTTCTAAAGCAGTCCTAGAAGTCCTGTTCTGTGACAGTCTTATGAAGATCTGATCAAAAATTCAACAAATGCTGCTGTCAAGAACCATCCAATGGAAAAGCAGGTGCATAAAACCACTACAGTGTGTCCTCATCCACCTATTCATCAAACACGGCACTATGTCACTTCAGGCTCTTCCTCAAAGTCAGAATGACCATGACAGCTAAATGTTTTGAATTGATTCAGGTTATCAAGGCAGCCACAACAGCACCACTAGAGACTCTTGTGAAAGGACACTTCCAGAACTGCTTCAGAAAGGGGCAAGAACAATGGGATAAACGTGTCTGAAGGGAGTGTGATTAATGGCAATATGTCTTTTATTGTAATAAATGCTTTTAATTTAAACATTTACTATATATTTTGATCATACCTCACACCTACGAGGAACTCAGCCAGGAGCAGGATCCAAGAAGTCCCAACAGATCTCCTTGAAATCACCCAAATTACTCTTCCCTTCTTTCTTTCCGTAGGATCGTGCTTAGGGCCTCCGACACCATCCAACTTTTATTTTCTAAAAGTAGCTGCTACCAGCATGTGAACTGGTTACACTTGAATTCAAAATGACAAAGTAGAAAAGATCTTATTTTCTTGGTGCTGCTTATTTTCTTATAAAGTGAAAAGCAAAGTCCTGAAAGGAAGAGATGAATCTTAGATGCAACTAAAGTAGCTCTAATCCTTTATCATTAACCAGCCTTGACTCTTGTTGCTTCTGAGTGTAGCATGAGAGAAACAGTTCAATGTGATCTAAGAAGAGTTCAGAGGACTTACTATACTTTCGAAAAAAATCAACATCTTAAATGTGTATCACAGAGTACCATTTCTTTTGTGTAGAGGATCAGCTGTGAAGGGCTCTTGGTAAAGGCTTTTGGGGGATGTCATTGGTATTTAGTATAGCATAGTGCATGCATCCTCAGTTTGATATTGCACAGATTTGGATTTTATTCTCAAATCTACCATTTACTAGCTATGACAGGATTATCACCACACATACTTAAACATATTTTTCACTAGCAGATTATCCTCATACTAATTGGCCTTTGGAGCTATCAGTAACCCCACTAAACCAAGACTCAAGGAAGAAATGCAGCAATGAATACTAAGGTTCTAATAGGTCAGATTGCCTGGGGTATCCTTTTCAACTCATGATGAATATACAATCCTGAGCAACAAACAACTTCCCTGACTCTTTGTTTAATGGTCTATACAAAATTGTTTATGCAAAGAACCTTCAGGTAGCCATTAGAACAGATTGATCTGAAATACCAGATCTGTCCCTAATTCTTAAGTTATCTTGAGCTACTATCTGAACTCCTGTAGCATAATGTCCTAGCAGACTAAGTTGGAGTTAGTTAAGATCATCTCCCTGTAATTGCTTATAAAAATAGTGAGAGGCTCCACTGAACTATAGAGACAGAAAAAACTCTTGAAAGGGTAAAGTACAAAATACATTTAGCTAATTAATGATTATTTTATTCTTTGTATCTGCTGCTATTGTTACTATATTTGCTCTGATGATGGTAATTGACAAACTGGTTAACCAACAGCCTTTTTTAGAACATTTGTAAACAGGGAGAGACTGTTAAAACCATCACTGAAGACAATACAAGGCAAAATCAGGAATAGGGACCAAGTCTCTGACCTCCAATCTAGTCTATTTCTCACTCACAGAAGGGGAGGAATCCCACACAGAAGGCTTTCATCCACCCTTTGGACCTTATAGGGTGGCTAGGTATACCTACTAATGGGGTTAAGATGATGGGAGGGATCAGACCATTCTGTGGAGCCATTCTGTCTGCTAAATTTGCAGATCTCTTCAGAGCTGTCTTTCCTTCTCTAGCTCTTCGGGTGGAAGTATGTACTAAGGCATGACCACTTCCAGGAGAGCTGTTTGTACAACTCTAGGAGAGAGCTCAATCCACTATGGGAGGCAGCAGAGATTGCCAGCAGAATAAACTTGCACCTTCTCCAAGATTATTCTTAGATACTGAATAGTTCCCTCATGGAAGCTGGAATGAGGTTTGGGGGGCCTATTTCTGCTCTGTGAGCATATGAAGTTCCATTGAGGTGGGAGCCGAGTCAAGCAGAGAGTTTTCAAGGGATGGTTTATCTCCCAACACAAATAGAAAACAGATTGGGGCTGGAGGTCAATCAGAGGTCCAGAGATTCTCACCACTGCCATTCCTTCTCACAGGGCTCAGCTGGGAAAACACAGCACAAGAACTCTTTATATCCCAAGACCTCAAATTCTTTGCAGTAGCTGAAGTGAAATAACCTAAGGAACAATGTTCTGTGCCCTAATTTAGCATTTGTTTTGAGTTGAGGTCACAAGCCACTGCTGGACCAATTATGGAGGGGAAGAAAAGAATCAGTTCCGTACTGAGATTGTTTAGCATTAGAAAGAAGAGAACAGATGTAAACCCAATAACCCTTCAGATACTTAAAAGAGAACTCTCAAGGAAAACTTGATGTTCTCCTTAGAGCAAAACCAGCACTGATACATGGAGGCCATAGCAAGAT
Organism: Chinchilla lanigera; assembly: GCF_000276665.1. Taxonomy (NCBI): domain Eukaryota; kingdom Metazoa; phylum Chordata; class Mammalia; order Rodentia; family Chinchillidae; genus Chinchilla; species Chinchilla lanigera. The sequence goes on along the minus strand of NW_004955408.1, from coordinate 14,626,144 downwards.
GACCCCCCATTTGGAAAGTTGACAGTCAGTCATCCAAAGTGGAGTGAAATGCTTTGCGAAGTAGCAAGTTCCCCACTAAAGGTGTCCAAGCACAAAATAGTCTACAAACTGTGTTTTGTGTAAATTTAATTTTCTCCTGGAGCTCAGTTAAGTCACTATTTATATTTATGGGAATTAGCTTGGACAGTAGGCCCTAAAAGCAAAAATCATTATTGCTCAAAGCTACCCTTGAAACTCCTTTATATTGTTTATATAATAGAATATATGCTTGGTTTTATTTTCACAACCCTGGACAGTTATGCCTGGATTGCCTCAGGGAACAAAGTTATTGAAAAGAGGTTTTTATAAACAGTGGGGTGGCTTCTAGTTGGGTTAGAAGCTTGAGGTTTGAAGAAATCACAGCTCTTTCATGTCTTTCTCTTAGGCTCTTTTCTGAGGCACATGCCCTGTGAGCGAAGGGAATGACAAGAGGAGCCAGTGTCTTGGTTACTTTTCTCTCATTGCTGGGACAAAATACTTGACACCCAAAATGAAGGAAAGAAAGATTTATTTTGCTTACAGCTTGTGGCAGTTTCAGTCCATACTTGGCAGGTTACAAGACAAAGTGGCACATGGCAGAGGGCTACAGCTCATGGCAGCAGAACACAGCCGAATCAACAAGCACACACAAGGGAGGAATGGCCTCAAGCAGCCTCTTCCTCTCCCTTACATGTGCAAACTATCCACCCCAAGGTGGGTGTAGGTCTCACACAAATAATCAATCAAACTCTAAAAGCCTGTCCCATGGCCGCATGAGGCTTTGGGGGGACACCCAGACACAAACCATAACAGCCACCCACATTATTTAAATAAATGTACATGAGTATATGGCATATATGGTTCATGTGCCAATATAAAAATGGATCTACTGCTGGTTTATGAACTCATGGGATGGGGACAAGGATAAAATCTGAACCTGCTCATCTTTGCTAAAATTTAAAAGACTCTTCTTAACCCTCTCTCACAAATTAGACATGTTTCCCTGTTTTATTAGGGATATAATTTGAATATAATAAAATTACCCATTTTATATGTGCAATCTGAGTTTTAATAATTGGATATGGTTCTATAGCCACCACCACAAGCAAATATAGAGGATTTCCATCACCACCCCCATTCCCTTGTGTCTGGACACCTTTGCAGTGAACATACTCCCTTCTCATTGGCTGTGGGGGACCACTGCTCTGCCTTCTGTCACTAGAAATGTACCTCTTTTAGAACTACACATGAATGCAATCATGCAGTAAACACATTTCTTGTGTTTGACTTCTTTTACCCAGGTAATGTTTTTGAGATGAAGTCACATTCTTGGTTTATCAATTCATTCTTTTTTATTGCTGAGCAACAGTGCACAGTGTATAATGTACAACTTTTTAAAAATTGAAATGCTTATCTAATCAATGGACATTTCAATTACTCCAGTGTTTTACTACTTTGAAGAATGTCACTATAAATATTTACATGCCTTTGTGTAAACATGTATTTTATTTTCTCATGGAAAAATACTAGATGTGGGATTGTTGGGGTGTAAGTTAAGCATATAGTTAGCTTTCTGAGAAACTGCCAAGCATGTTTTCATATGCTATATGCCATTTATTTTATCTTTGTTTATGAAATACCTATTCAAATATTTCTTCTACTTTCTAAATTGGGTTAATTTTCATTATAATTGCATTTAAAAGTCTTCATTTACTATATTTAGGATATAATTCTTTTATCATAAATTTTTGCAAATGTTGTCTATGAGGGTATGGCTTATCTTTTGTCTTTCCTTTAACACAAAAGATTTTAAATTTGCTATAATCCAGCTTATAAATTATTTTATTTTATAGTAGTTTTGGTATCCTATCTAAAGAAACCTTTATCTAACCCAAGATCACAAAGATTGCCTCTTACATTCTCCTCTGAAATTTTGTTGTTATTACTGTTTTTAACCTGGTAACTTCTATTCATCTATCTTTAGTCACTGACATTTTATCACTTCCATTCTAGTTAATCTTGTCAGTGAATTTATTATTCCAGATACTTAACTTTTGGTTGGAGGTAATTAATTTGGTTCTTTTTCATTGTTTCTGTACATCTGCTGAGATTTTTAATCATTTCATTCACTGCAATTACTTTTCTTTTACATCATTGGGTGGGATTACAAATAGTGCATTTAAGTTTCTTCTCTGCTAATTTCAACATCTGGGTCATTTTGAAATTGACCTTGTGGGGAATGATCTTCTTCTTTGAGATTTAATCATAATTTCCTTGGTCTTAAATTTTCAGTATCCCAAATAGAATAAATGTTAAGTATAGAGATCTGGATGCTGACATTTTCCCACAAGGACTATACTTTTTCTTTCAGCAGATGCTCAGCTTGATTGAAGTTGGACTGCAAGGTCTTCTGAGGCAAAGTTGTGGCTCTCATCTAAGTCTGAGTGTTTTTGTTTGTACTTTATCTTCTTTTAGTCTGTTCTATGTATGCGTGGCTCAGGGACAGTAAAAGATGAGATGACCGAAATCAAGGCTCTCCTTCCAAATCTTCCCTCTTGGAATTATTTTCCCTTCCTTCTGCAGCAAGTATGGTTGCCCCAGAATTAGTTTCCAGTTACCTATGTCACAAAGAATGATTTTCCCGTTGCCATCACCAACTGTATGGGCCCTCATGCCAGAAATAGAAAAATAAGAAAACACTCCACACCACTCCTACCCTGTACATGACTCATGTGACTACCTCACCAGATTCTCTAATCAGATATGAGGTAACCAGAGCTCAGAGCACTGCACGTTGCCTAAGACTCTCTTAAGTCTACAGTAAGACCCTCTTACTCTGGCCTTACTCAATTACGAGGACCTACCTACATACTTGCCAGACAGCTCACCCACAGAAGATGAGCCCCCAGTATAACAGAAGGTGGGATCAGGACCATGTGGCTGCTCGGAACTTAAACACATTAGAAGCAGTTTGATGCCCCATCTTCGCTCACAAACTATAGGCAAGGCTGACCCATCTTAGGAGGTATCCTAGGCTTAAGAGTTTAATATTTAAAGTGAACTGAAATTATAATAATTAGTCTTCTGTTAAATAAAACAGCAGCTTTCGCAAGTTCCATATAGATTCTGTAATCAAAATGAACCATTTTCTTGTTTAAACTTATTTGATTTTTTTTAACTTCACACTAGAGAAAAGGGAGGAAGAGGAATGTATAACCAGGTTAGTAAGTTTTCAAATAGAACCCAGAATTTGGTTGAACACAGAACTTGGGGTGGGCAGGGAGCCAAGGCAGCCTCAGAACCTCAGCAACAGAGGTGGTTCTTTTGTTTGTTTGTTTTGAGGGTTTTATTGGTCCTGGAACTCGAACTCAGGACATTGTGCTTTCCAGGCAGGTGTTGTGCCACTGAGCTAAATCCCCAGCCTGACAGCAGAGGTTGGAAACAGCCTTGCTCTGCCATCAAATCCAAATCTGGAGAGAATTGAATTTTCCCATCTGCTTTGCGGATGCCTTCACATCCAATTAAGCCACAGGCAGGCAGGTACTACAGGAGAAACAAGGTTTGGCGGGTAGCAGGGCACACTTGTAAAAGAGGGGAATTAACTGGATGAATACCCTGGAAAGTGTCTAGAACATTTAAGAGACATGCAGGGCCAGTAGGAGGGCAGAGAGCAATCAGAGGATCGCATGTGTGGGTAATGTATAAATGCAAAAGAAAAAAAAACCTTTGTGTTCTGTCGTCCAGTCCAAAAACAACAAAAAAATGACTTTTCCAGCGTCTCCTTCAGCCGTAAGCATATTCAATGGCATTATGTTCTATGCACTGTCAACAACTCCATCAGGCAGAGGGAAAGCACACTACAATGCCAGAGAATTAGTTTCCACTCAGGGTGTGCACCCTTGCCTCAAGTTCCCATCTATACAATGGGAAAAGTAATATTTCCACATGCAGAACAAGAATGCAGGGAGATAGTGGACAGCAGAATGCAGAAGGTAGGAACACAGTCTTAGCGCTCACGCCCTGCTCTTGCAGTCTGGGGCTGTGGCTCCCCGTCCATGCCCTACCGTCTCTGAGCTGTGCCTCCACACATGAAAAATAAACACAGGCAAACCCCTTGTAGGCCTTGTCAGTATTAAATGATTTATATAAATCACCATGCACTGTGCTAAACAGTTACATGCATTAAAATTACAGTGAGATACTACTTTTAAGTGGTGGTCCTTGAAAAACTGCAAGACACCTGCAGATGCACACTGCGGGTTTTCGTATCATTATCATCCCCATGACTCGGATCATCAGCACTACCACTGACTGAAGGAACCACAGGAGGGAAGAAGGATGAAGAGAGTATAGCTTCAAAGCACAGGCTTCCCCTTCCTTCTTCAAAAGGATCTTCCTTACTGGCAAGGAAGATTAAAATGCCTTTGTGTGACAGACAAGGCTGGCTGCGCTCTGATCACCGTTTCCAGCCTCATTTTTCTCTCCTGTGGGCTCCTCTGCCACACATCGAAAACCAGGCTCAGCAGCTATGGCACATTCCCCAAACGTCACAACAAATCCCTGTTCCCTTCTTTCCATTTCCTACTCTTGGAAAGACCCTTTGACCTACCCATACACATTGCAAATCCAATATAACCTCCTTCTAAGCCCTTTCCCCCTCCTCTGCCATGTCACTTCCTGAATAATTTGTTCTCTCCTTCAGACTTTGCCTGGACCTCCACACTGCCTTATCTGCCTTAGACAATCTACAACTTATTTAGATGCAGTATTCTCATTAGTTGCTTACATGGCCCATCCCCTCCTCCAACCCTAGTCAAAGACCCTTTAGGGCCGAAGAGCATGACTGTGCCTTAATCATCTCGGTAATCCCCACTAGCTAGTGTGGGGGCTGACATACAGACAGAACGCAGTAGTCACTGGAAACTAAAAGGATGGACAGCAGGAAGGCAGAAAGAACTGTGCCATAAACTGACCTCAGTGGGGCGTAGTAAGCACTGTCACTGTGTTCTAGCCAGCCAACCTTCTCAGCCCAGCAAGAATTCCCAAAAATGAAAAAATAACTTCCTTTTATTATAATCCTCCAAAACGCTTTTAATTTTTCCATACTGGCAGATCATGAAATCCCAAGAAATGTGAAGGGACCTACTGATATGTAGTTTAGTATCCCTGTATTGCAGATAGATAGATAAAAGCTGAGACAGACTGCACCTCTGTCCCCCAAAGGCATTCAGCTAATAAGCAGCAGAACCAAGACTCAGATAAAAGACCTTGTGCCTTCCATGTGGAAATGACCCCTTTGTTAGCTCTGAGTTGTCAGTCCTTGGCTTGACCAGATTTTCATTGTCCTGAGCTTGATGACTGGCCCCATATCCCCAGTTTTCTGCTGCGCCAGCAGGGCATGGCCTGGCTCATCCTAGTGGTTTGTATCTCAGGCAAGAAGAGAACAGACTCTACATTCCAAGAGAATGGAGCCCCCTGGCACAGGGCTGAGATTGCAACGGTAGAGAAAGCAGAGTCCCTGAGACCACTGTCACTTCTGACACCAATTGTACTTTTAGGGGTCTCTAAGACCACATTTCATTTTTTAATTCACTCACAGAATAGCAGAACTCACCTAAAGTTGTTATCCTCCTTGTTATGTTGTATTCAGTGAAATCTTACCAAATTAAAATCTGCCAAGGGAAAAGACGCGTGGGGCCGGGTGTGGTGGCACACACCTGTAATCCCAGTGCTCTGAAGGCTGAGGCAGGAGGATCCCTGCATGTTTGAGGTCATCGTGGACTACAAAGTGAGTTCACAACCATCCTGAACTGCATAGTGAAACCTTGACTCAGAACAAAACAAACAAAAAAGACTCAAGGGGAAGAGTCTGAAAATGCTCAAAATGTAGAGTTTCCATTGCTCTCTTCCCATAGTCATGGACTATGCTTTGTTTTTTTAGAACACATTTGCCATACATAATGATCACATTCATCTCAGGGAATGGACGTAGTATTTCCTAATTCTTCTTTTTTCCCCATTCCCCTCCCATCAACACTTCTCCTCCTCATTTACAAAAATTTCATTTCCTTTTTCCTTCCATTTTCTTTTTTTAATCTCTTTTCCCTGCCTTCTCTTCCCTTTCCCCCTCCCTGTTCCTCTTCTCATTTGACTAATTTCTACCTACTTCCCAATATCTATCCTTCATCTGCCTCCTTAGTTACCCTTTAGGTTTCTCACACAAAATAAACATATGATATTTAGATGTTAGTCTGATTTATTTTGCTTAAAACTATGGTCTCTATGTGCATCTACTTACCTAAAAAATCTCAAGGTTATCTTTCTTTATGGCACATTAGTACTCCATTGTATATAAGTAGCACATTTTCTATATCCATTCACCTGTTGGTGGACAGATGAGCTGTTTCCAAGATCTAGCTATTATAAATTGTTCTGCTTTCAACATGGATATGCATATGTCACTGTGGAATGATGCTTTTAATTCCTGTGGGAAGAGACCTAGAAGGTGAATAGCTGGGTCAAATGGAGCCTCTAGTTTTAGTGTTTTGAGGAATATCCACACTGATTTCCGTAGTGGTTATACCACTTTACACTCCTTCCAGCAAAGGAGAAGGGTTCCTTTTTCCCCCTCCAGCCTCTCCAGCATTGTTATTGGTTGATTTTACGGTGATAGCCATTCTCTCTGGAGTGAGATGGAATCTCAGTGTTGTTTTCATTTGCATTTCTCAAATGACCAGTGATGTCAGATAGGCCGGAGCAGATTCTGCCTTTTATGTTTGGGTGGTTTCAGCTAATGAGACATGACTCTAAGTCTGTTTTCTTCTTTGGAAAAGGCAGAGCTGTCTATCCCTTGCAGTGTTTGTAAGATCAGAGTTCATGCTTTCAATATACTTAATGTAATGCTAATGTGTAGCAGGTAAATAATAAATGAGAGCTTACATTAATACCCTTTTCCTATTATTTGGCTCCTCCCTCGCTCCCTCCATCCTCCTCTCCCTCTCCGTCTCTCTTTCCCTCCTTCGCTCCTACCTTCCCTCCCTCCCTCCTTCCCTCCCCACCCCGTCTCACTCTCCTTTCCAATCTTCCGTCTTTTCTCAGGACAGGAGGATGTTACTTCTTCTGCTGTGAATAAGGAAATGTCAAACTCTAGAGAATCAAATTCTTGCAGCACCTTTGGGATACCCCACCCCCTAGAGATGGCAGCTGATAGTATCTGTTTAACACAGCTGGCTTTTCTGGGATGAGATAAATGGAACTAACACTTTGTAATGACTTAGCTCCACGCTGGGTCTGGTGTAAATTGAAGATGAAAATGTGTTTTCTGAAAATACCCAGGCCACTGCTGATATCTGGGCCCGTCTCACCTTTGGTTACACAATGGTCTTGTTTGGGCCTCTCTTGGGGGTTCATGTGGCTGTGCTCACATGCCACGAAACTTTCCAAAGTACAGCCCTGTGCCTTTTCCTGGCTTAAGCAAGCAGTACACATGCTACACAGAAAGATTAAACCACCCTCCAGTAGCATTGGCCATGTTATGAAGCAAAGTTAGTGGAGCCACAAACCTGGAACAACCTTGAGTTAGCCTCATGGGCCTCCCACTGGCTCCCCTGATACCGCCAGAAATTGTTCTGTGCTTTGCAGAAAGGCAGACCCATACTCCATGCCTCGGATAAGTCTCCTATGCTTTCTTTCTCCAAATTATCTTCTACTTGCGTGCTCCTTCCCTGACTACACAGCCCACTCTTTACTGAACTGTATTCATGAAGAAAAGCCAAGGCAGACTTCCTGGCTCAGCTTCAGGGTTGAGATTATTAAACGTCTGAATTACAGGTGTTCCCCCCTCCTTCCCTTCACCTCGAGGCACAAATGCAGCTTTCAGAACGGTCAGTAACAACAGGCTGAGAAACTTGTAGTAAGCCCATAGTGTAGGACAGACAATTACAGCGGGGTAAGAATAATTAAACACTCTTGCACTGCCCTTATGTGGCCTGCAAATAAAGAAAGAAAGTCATTTCTCCAAGGTCACAGACATTCTTAATGAGCAAAGCAGGTAATCTGTGCAGTCCGAACCAAAGTAAGAGCAAGCAAACATTTTTCTTTCCATATGTTGAGACTACTATTGTACTTGCCCTCTCATGTTTAGCTTTAAGTCAGACTTCTGCAGGCGTTCTCTTTTTCCTTCCTGTATTTTGTAGTCATTCCTTCTCTCTTTTTTCTTTTTTTCTTTTTTTGGTTTTATTTTCCGGTACCGGGAATTGAACTCACGACGTCGCACTTGCCAGACAGGCGCTGTGCCGCTGCGCTAAACACCCAGCCCCGTTCCTTCTCTTTATCTTCTACATCAGACATTCACCTTTTTCAATACTGAGCTTTTTTAATTATCAATGCAGTAGACTAGCCTTCTTCCTTCACTCATTAATTCAAACAGATACTCATTAAATGTCTCTTCCTTACAAGGAATTGGTCTAGGCACTGTGTAAAAAGAAATGAGCAGCAGACAGAAATCCATATGCTTTCATGTATATTTTTATAGTGAAAAACAAACAATATGCAGAAAACAATGGGTAAAAAGTATTCATCAGGCACTGATAAGTGCTTTCAAGGAAACAATGTAAAGAAGATAAAGACTGTTGAAGTAGAATGTGCTTGTACTTTTTAAAATGGCAGTCAAGAAAGCCATCATAGAAAAGAGCAAGAAGGAGAGAAGGTTCCTGGGGGAGCCTTGTGCATAGCAAACCAGCGATAACCGCAAGTTTGAAGGTGCTGGGTAGCACATGAGTGATGTGCACCTAGGAAACTCGGAGGTCACCTGGCTGGGGCAGAGTGAGCAGGAGAGAAGGAGGACTTAGATGTTCAGAGAGGGAAGGGGTCAGGATGTGTAAGGCTTTCAGTAGTAACTGCAAGTCACAAAGGAATGCAAATTTGCAAAAGAATTATGGTTAATTTTACTCTTCACATACAGGAAGCCACTGCTGGGTTTTGAGTAGAGTCAAGAAATTCTTTGATTTCCATTTTTGAGAATGGTTAGAGCTACTTTGTTTTTGAGAATAGACACTAAGGAGGCAAGTCAGAAGTGCAAACAGCTAAGAGTTCACAGAAGCAGTTGAGAGATGACAGTGGCTTGGACCAGGATAGTACCTGTGGAGGGGATGCGAAGGGGCCAGGTCAGGCAGACAGGCAGGTAGATTTATTTTTACTGATTGATTGTATATGTTTGGGCATAGGATGTGAAAAAGAAGAATGATGCCAAAGTTTTTGACCAACAACTGGATGGGGAGAATTGTGACGGCCATCTGAGGACAAATTATGCTTCACCTCTCTCTGCTTTGATTTTTTCATCTTTAAAGTGGAGAAAATAGTCAAAATGATAAATTGCTATAAAAACTAAATAAATACAAGCAGGATGCTTAGAATTCTGCCTGGTGTGTATAAAGCAAGTGTGAACTACCGTTGTCATCATTCTCCCTCTGCTTACTTTCTGCAGAGAATTAGCACAATCTGGTACGATTATGTTTATTTATCTTCATCCTCTCCACCAAAACACAGGCTTCACAAAGGCCAGAACCTTGTCCATCAAAGCCATGCTGTTTCATCAGATTCCATGACAGTGTTTTAACTACTGTATATGCTTGATGAATATTCATGAGCAGAAACATGAAAAGGCACAAAACCCAGGTCTGGCTTCCTGAATTTTCCATGACAGCTCTCTTGACACCTGTACTATTTGCTTCACCTACCCACCCTTTTGACTTGGGAAAGTTGATCACTGCCACTCGTCCGCTGGGAAAAATCTTTCCGTGTTGCGCCTTCTGATGAAGGAAATCCAGCTATACACAGACATCAGTGAGAGCTGTAAGACTCCACATACAGCCCGTGGAGCCAGCTCCCTTAGAAGCTGAAATCAATGCAACTGGTTGTGCTTTAATGAGCAGAGCTATTGCCCCGCTTCCATCTCCTGGTGGTGCTGTCAAGGTGTCACACATCTCTAGGCTGGATTTCCATCCCGGGATGGTTTAGCTTGCCATGCATGGCTGGAGCAGGCAGGAAAAGGGCATAGAGCCAATTAGATTGAAGTGGAACCTAGTCTTTGGAGGCCCTTGTCAGGGTGAAGAGTATTAGATGTTCTCCAAGATGACAGATGCTTCTTTATTTGGGCTGATCTCAGGAGTTAAAGGTCATTTGTAAATAAGATTTGCTTCATTTGGTATGGCAAGTCCTGTTCTCTGTGCCTTATTATTATTTTTTTAATCCCAGGATCTTTTTACCCTGTGTTTTGACATGCTATGGTCAGCAAAAAGGTGATTTGGTCAGAAATTAATATTTTAAATTCTTCGGTGCAGCTAAGAAGCAACCAAGTTTGTAAAGGCACTGAGGACCAGTTCACAAGGTTCTGAACAACCCAGTGGGAAGGAAAAAGTAGAACAAATGGTATGACAAATAGGTGAACTTTTAGCTGGGGAAAGGGAAATGAATAAATTCTATTATTTTACCTTTATGTTGTTGGTCTAAGTTGTATAGGTGATATTACATGGAATATAATCTTCAAGGAAATAATATGCTAATCTGAGTATAAATAACAATTTTTAATCCACATTAGAAGATTTTTAACCCAGGTTGGTGGACTCATAAAAATCCACAGGCTATCTTACTGGGATTGTATGCAGTTAACTGACAAAGAGAGCGCTTACTACCTATGGGACAGTAATTGTCTCAGCATTTTAGAAATGTTATTTCACAAGCCTCACAACTGAAGAGGGGGATGTCAGTGTTATGTGTACACAAGGGAGATACCTGAGATTTTTAGTGGGTAAATAAGATTCACTACTAGTAAGTGGCAGAGGTGGGATTTGCAAGCAGGTAGTGTATGTCTAATTGTACACAAAATGGCATCATAGATCAAAAGGGGGGCCTGGGGGGAGGGGTATTAGTTTTTGTTTGGTTGTGTTTGGTAGGTTGCTTAGATTTTTGCTTTTGTCTTAGAAAAGGGGCATCTTGAAAGAACTCAAGAGCATCTCAAAGAATTTAAGAGCCAAGGTAATAGTTGGGTAAGGAATGGTAAGGAGTTGGAATCAGGGAATGGACAGTTATTGGGAGTCTTTGCAACCATCTGCCCGGTGTCTTGGTTGTTCTCTGTGTTTTCTCTGCGAAGCTCCACACTCAGCCCATCATGCTGATGAGCTCGGTAGTCCCAGCTTTTTGGCTTTTTCTTTCTGGTTTTCACATTTACCTGTTACCAGTCTCACAGGCAAATGTGACTTTAAAGATAATAACGACCAGCCCAAAACGACCAATATTTTCAAGTTTACTTTTAGAAACTTTCTTGGAAATCTTGAGTAGCACTATGGCATGCCTTTCAGAGCTCCTCTTACCGTGTTCCTTCGTATGTACTGTGATACTCGCGGCAATGGATCTGGGCCGGAGAGAGGCAAAAGGGCATGCTTTGGTTGTTGGAGATCTAGCAGAACCCACTTTACACCTTAAAACTTTACTTTTCACCTTTGATAAATATCAGTGTTATAAATCAGGGCCAATATCACCATGACTTGCTTTGGACGTTTGTTGTTCCAGAAGTGTTAACATCCCATAAAGATGGAGTCATGCCATCCACAATTCCTTGGGAGTTTTTAGGTAGCCTGCTTAAGTGTCCTGTCCTGTTATTCACACAGAGCAATATGTATGCAGCCTCCATTCTGTGAAGGCCCTCTGGCAACCTTCCACACTTACAGTGTTTTTTAATCATAAATTGCATAAGGACATACACAAACGCATGCACACACTTCTCAACAAGCCCAACATGTACTTACAACTGGCCTACTTACCACAACAGCTCTCCAGCCCGTTCTCAGCTGAGTGGATTGGCATGATCGCAGCATAATCTCCAGTAAAAGCAACAGGCTGAGTCATGCAGTGGAATAGTTTTTAACTACACGGCTTTGTGAGTAGATGTGCAAATCATACGCCTCTTCGCTACAGCCACTGTGCGGACCACAGCAACAATTCTCCATCGAAAAGCTAGGAACAGATGTGGTGTGACATCAAGGAAGGCATTTCCAGAGCAAAGGATGCTTCAAGCTCTTTAGGAAGAGAGGGCTATAAACTCAGAGAAAAGCTGCAAGTAGAGAAAAGAAGCCAGGGGATGAATCTTTCAGAGCTGAAATTGTTGAAGTAAGAGACTAGTAATTGCAAAGAGTGTTTTATGTCACAAGACAGAGATCAAGAATTCTTGGTTGAAGCCCAATTGCAGAGGTATTCAGGCATATGGACTCATAAGAAAAGTTTTAAGAGAGTTGACTTTAATTTGAATTCAGTTCAGAGGACCCTGGAGTGAAGAAGAGTGCTTAAGAAGCTTGTTAGAGACAGCTTTTTCAGGAAAAAAAGGCAGTGTTTTCATTTCAAACTTCACTGCACTGAGATATATAAAGCCTCTTTAAAAAGAAAGAAAAAATTACAATGCAGCCTTTCTATTCAGTGTTTCTTTCCCCTTAATAAATGTTTGCCCAAGTAGGTATTGGTGGGGGAGGGTGGGTATTTTCTCTTCATTTATTTTCATGATTAGCACTAGTGTTTCATGATCAGTGTTAGTATTTTGTCATATGAAGAGTTTCCATAAGCATAATACCAATTCTTAACATCACCCCACTGGGAAATAAGGGCTTATATTGCAACCTCTAGATTTGCCAGCAGAAAACAATTAGATTAGGTACTACAGCTCAAGTATATTCAGACTACAAGGTTAGTGTGCCTTGGGAGGAGTTACAGGACATTCCAGAATCTTTCCTCAAGGAGAAATGCAATTTCTTTCCTGCCATATCTGGATACTGCAACTCATTATGTGAAAGCGAAAAGGCCTAACTACCACAATAGTTCTAATAGTTTTTCTTGAAATGCCAGAATCATAGAGTTTGGAGCCCAAGAGACCTGTTTATAAACACTAGTGAGGCCCTTTATGACTCCATCTTTGGAAAATCAGTCCTACGTGAGGGATTGGACCTCTTAGTTGTAAAAAGATAATAATAATAATACTTACCGTGCAAGGAAACGGTACAGTCTTTTAAAAAGCTTCTCAATGGTTCCCAACCCAGAGAATGGACCAAGTAAACAGAGACTTACAGTCATTTTTTTTTGATCATGAGAATAATGAAATTTTTGTTAGAAAGTTGAGATTATTTCCCCAAATTGTGTCACTTTACAAATGGATCATTGGAATGCCCCATACTATTCTAGCCCATTGTTAGTAATTTTTATTTAGTAATTCATTGCAGTTCAACTCAACAGCTAAGAAGCACTACGATGGGTACAGTACTGGGCAAAGCACACAAATACAAGCTGCATCGGTCTTTGCCCTCTGTATTTACTGTGATTAGCACTCAGTCCGGGTCCACAAACCTCCACAGAGCCTCCACTCTGCTGAGTTTAGTTTAGTCATTTATGTCATCTGTTTATTCAACAAAATTTAAGTTTCTACCATGTACAGCCCTGAGTAAGATTTTAAATTACTCACAGTCTGTGTCCTCAAGGAGCTCTCCAGAGGGAGAAACAAAGAAGGCACAGTGCAGGAAGACAGGGACAGATTTCAGAGAGAAAGGGCACTAGGAGCATCCACGCATGTAAACTATTCCTGGTCAAAGTTTCTACTGCAGGTGCCTCGCTGCTTCCTACTCTGCACAGGCAAAACCCTGAACAAAGTTTAGAAGCCCTCCTAATTCCTTTGGGTTGGAGATTGTATCAGTCAGGGTTTTACTAGACAAACATATAACACAAGATATACAAATGTGTAAGAAATTACAAGATGGGCTTATGAAGGTCAGACATAGAGTCGGATGAAGACGTGTGCAGAGGGTGTCTGCACACTGGAGACCGAAGGATTCAGTCCAAAGTCTGGAGTTCACTGCAGCGTTCCATTCAAGTCCAGATCAGGAAGCCGATGGGTCTGTGATGGAAGGCTGATGAGTCTACACCAGAAGGCTGAAGGATCCAAGGAGGAAGCCGAAGAGTCTGCACTAGAAGCCAGGAGACGACTTCCAAGCTGAAAGCAAAGACTGGAGCTCCTCTGAGGAATGGAAGCCCCTCTGTCCTTCCTCATTTCCCTTTTATATCATCTAGGTGATGATCCACCCTGGGGTGGCTCCTCTGCATCCTAAGGTGTAGAATTGCTGAGCCAATTCAGGTAAGCTTCTAAGTTTCTCAAGGTGACACAATCAACCACTACAGAGATCAGTTTCTCCTTCTGAATAATTAGGCCCTTGATTATTTTCTCCTTCATCTTAGCCGGGCCCTATGCCACCCTCTTACATGAAGACCCCCACCAGCACATGGCAAATCCATGCTATTTTTCCATTCCATATCCAGCACCCACCTTTTCCCTTGTATCTTGTTTTAGGTCCACACCACACAGCCCTTCCTAGAAGTTCTGGTGGGAAATGGGGAAGGGAATGTTCAAGGAACATCACATATGTTCTTGTAGTGTCACAGGGTAGCATGGTGGCTTCAAGTCCAGATTAAAGTTAGAAAGGTGTAGATACAACCTGGACTCTCCCACCCTAAGCTATGAGGTCTGAGCAAAGATATTTTACCTTCTCTGAGCCCTAGCATCTTCCTATTTAAGATACTTATTATTGTTGTTGTTATTATGTAGTTGAGCCTAACCCTAAATAATATAATGTCAACCTATGTGTATCACCTGAGTTGAATTTTTAGTCCAACATTATATTTTATTGCTCACCATTCTGTTTGCTTCATAAGGCAAATGTAGTATTTTAAGCACCAACTCTGGAGTTAGCCGGGTGGTTTATAGTTTAACTCCACCACAGCTACGAGATATTGGGATAATTGCTTAAACTTCTCACTACCCTATTTTGCTTACCTATAAGATGCAGGTGCTGGGGCTGGGGATTTAGCTCAGTGGCACAGCGCCTGCCTGGCAAGCACAAGGTTGTGAGTTCAATTCCTGGTACCTGAGAAAAAAGAACAAAAAAAAAAAAAAAAGATGCAGGTGCCAATAGTACCCTATTACAAACTTTTCTTTAAAACTCTGAGTTAATATCCACATGAAAAGTACTTGCCATACTACCTACAGCAAAGTAATAACTTTTTTTTTTTTGATACCAGGAATGGAACTCATGACCTCAGTAAGTAATAACTCTTAACAAGACCTCTTAATTATTTTGCCTTTTATTCATGATAAAATAGTTTGGTTTTCACTGCCAGGTAACATTGCATTTTATGAATTCCATTCCATTTTATGCTACAACTTATTCTACTATTGAATAGCATTTAAATTATCTCTATTTTTAGTTTTTACTAAATGATGATGCAATGAACATTTCTTCTTGTGCACATATGTGCAAGCTTCTCCAGGATGTATAGGAGAAGTGGAAAGGTTGGGACTAAGGGCATGTGCTCTTTTACCCTGGCTTGGTACTGCTCAAATGTGCTCAAAACTAGTCATAGCTGTCTACATATGAAAGCACTTGTTGCAGCTACATCTTTGACAAATCTCAGTTAGACTCTTTGCCAGTCTGATGGCATACTACTCCATTGTTACCCTGATTACTAGTGAAGCTGAAAATAACTTCATATATTTAGACCCATTTGGATTTCCTGTTCTATGGCCAACCTGTTCCTATTCTTTATTTCCTATTGGGTTATTGATACTTTTCTCAATGTTACCAACAACTCCTCCCAATCTGTTATAGCTTTTCATGTTGTGTAGGGCCAAGAAATGTTGAATAGTTTTTTGTCTCACATCTTTATTAGTAGATATTGGTTGTATAGAATAACAGATTTCATTATGGCAGATTCATATGTGCAGATGATGGCGATCACTTTCTTTACCCATCATTCCATTTTCCCCTCCCCCCCATTTCACATTTGAGGGTGGTTCAGTGCATATAATAGATTTTGATCATATCACTCCTCCCTACTACCCTGCCTTATAACTTCTCTCCCTCCCTTTCATTCCTTTCCTTCTGTTTAAAAATAGTCTTCCTTCTACTTTGTCACTTCTTTTTAGATTTTACATAGTAAGAAGAAAGTGGAATATTTGACTTTGTAAATTGGGCTTCATTCACTCAATATAATGATCTGCAGATCCACCCATTTTCCTGAAAGTAACACAATTTTATTCTGCCTTATGACTGAACAATATTGCATTGTGCATATAGGAATTGTTTTCTTTATCCATTCATCTGTTGATGAGCACCTAGGCCGTTTCCATATTTGGCTATTGTGAACAGTGTGGGACAAACATGGATATGAAGGTATCCCTATAGCCTGCTGACTTTAATTGCTTTGGGAGTATACCAAGGAGGGGTACAGCTGGATCAAATAATAGTTCTTTAACTTGGGGGGAAACCGTCATACTGACATCCATAGCAGTTGTACTAATCTCCATTCCCTCCAACAGTGTAGGCATCCCTATTCCCACCACCACAGCCATCCTTGCCAGTGTTATTTGTTTTGTATTGTTTTTGTTTTTGAGACAGGGTCTTGATATGTATCTCAGGCTGGCTTTAAACTCACTATGTAGCCCAGGCTGGCCTTCAACTCAAGTCAGTCCCCCTGCCTCAACCTCCAGAGTGCTGGGAATATAGACAGATGCCACCACACTCAGCTACTTCTGTATTCTTGATAAGAGCCATTCTGACTGGGGTGAGATGGACTCTCAGTGTAGTTTTAATTTGTATTTCCCAAATGGCTACAAACATTGAACATTGTTTCATGTACAGTAATACCTTGGCTAATAAATGCTTCTGTTTACAAACAATTCGGTTCACAAACAGAAGCACTTGGTAAAGTTTTTCTTCCATTCACAAATTCTACATAGGGTGATAAACACTACCACAACCATCCTCCCCACACAAACATGAACACCACTATCTTGCCCAGAATTGTGGAACAGATTAAGTTCATGAAATGAAAGACCACTGTACTTATTGGCTATTTGTGCTTCTTCCTTTGGTAAGTGTCTGTTCAGTTCTTTTGCCCGTTTATTGATTGGGCTATTTGATTTTGGGGTGTTAAGCTTTTTTAATTCTTTGTAAATTCCAGACATTAATCCTCTATCAGAAGAGTAGCTGGCAAATGTTTTCACCTTTTCTATAGGTTGTCTCTTCATTTTGTTGTCTTTCTTTCTCTCTTTTTAAAGAGAAATAAACACACACACAAAAAAAAATTCCAAAATAATGTGATAGGAGGGTAACAGTGGTTAGCTGTTCAGTTTGATGTAGTTCAATTTGTTGATTCTTCTCATTATTCCTGTGCTGTTGGGGTCCTATTCAGGGCACAGAAATTTTATTGTAGTCAGATTTATCAATCTTTGCTCAAATTATTGATATTGGTCCCTTTAGAGTTCCTGCCCTGTAGCAAGATCATAAGGATATTCTCCTATGTTTGTGTTATCTCTCCCTTCCCCATTATAGAGGTATTAAATGACCCAGACTATATTTTTTGCATAATATGAAATAGAAACTATTTGTTGCTGCTGCTGCTCCTGCTGCTGCTGCTGCTGCTGCTGTTGTTATATTAGTCATCAGTGAGATCAACATTTTTACTGAGTAGTCCCTATGTCTGTACTGACTAGCAAGGACATACCTGTCACTTATCAAGTCCCCGTATGTACTCCAGTCTGATACCCTGCCCTCTGGAGGGCTTCGTGTCTGTGTGCCATCCTGATGTCGACATACACTGTCTGAGTCCCAGTCTCTCAGGAGTCTTTAATCTACGAGATAATTCAAGAACGTTGGTTTGTTGGCATCATGCAGATAAATCAAAGCATAATCAAGATGACTACTCCCCAAGCAAGACAGCTTTCTCAGCACTATCTGTCATGACATCTCAGTGCCAGAGAAAAGCAGAAAGAAGAGTCGACCTTATCCAAACGCATTACCTCTTTTCTCAGTGTACACCCTGTGATGTTCCAGACTCCAAAACCCATACTCACTTTCTGTCACCATCAGAAGCTGCCCTGCCTGATCCTCTGCTCAGTGGTCCCCCACCCCACATCACAGGACAGCAAAACTGTTTGTCTGTCTTACTAATGTTCCTAAAGAAAGACAAGTCGTGCCTGGATAATGATGAAGCACTCGTGACAGAAAGTATTACGCTGGAGATGGAAAAGGTCACCAACCCCCACATACACAACTCTGAAAACTGAGAAATTTGAAAATAAGTCCTGCATCTGCCAGATATGGGGTTATGTTCTTGGCTCTCTCATGAAAGGACAGAGTGAAATTACTAGGGGAAGAGATTTAGCTACCTACACTTGTTGGTTTATTTTTATCTCAATTTCTTACATCAGAAAAATCAGCCAGAGTACCCCAGAGAGAATGCTAATTTTGTTCTATAAATCAAACAACAACACCCCAGAACACCCTGAAAATGCTCCAACGGTTGGTGGCCCCCTTGGGTACCATGCCATGTCAGTGGGTGAGCTTCAGCAGCCTTAATCAGAATGCAGTTGGATGGGAACATTAAACGCAGCGCCCTGTGGTTTTTCTAAATATCCAGACTCTCTAGCCAACAGTTGAGGTTTACTGAAGAGGGGAGAATTAAGCCCCAGAGACTATTTTTGAAAGGGGTGTATTTCCCAGAGGCGTGTGCAGCCCCAAGCCCCATTAGGCAGTGCAGGCGGGAGAGCCTCCCTGGCTGATGGATTCATCACCATTCTGCTTCTCCACATCTCCACAGGCCTCTGCCATGGAAGCCAGAGAACAGCAGTGGTTATTTGTTTCACTACTTTCTTCCTTTTTCTTTCTGTGTCTTTTCTTTCTTCTGCTTCTGGGTTTTTGGGTTTGTGGTCTCATCACAGGATACTCTTAGCCATATTCTCCTTTTTAATATTAGAGATGCTTTTCTACTGGTTTCATAAGATTAGAAGGATGGCAAGTGAAGTAACTCTCTGTTTGAGCTTTGAAACTTTTCTGAAAGAGTAAAATTACTCCAAAAAGGAAGGGGATTATATATATATATACACACACACACACACACACATATACATATATATAATATATACATATATATATATATAATATATATATACGCACATGATAACTAAGGTAATTATACTACTAAGTTTTATTGGTTTATTGAAAGAAACAGTTAATGTTTAATTATTTGATCAATCTTGCTTGCCTAGATCTGGTTATCCGAGTAACCAAGGGTGATAACATCCTTCAACTTCCAGGATTATAAATCCTTCACGTTGAAGATAACAATATGTAATACAAAACCATTGTTAATTTCCTATCACCTTGTTTTGAAATTCTGTGTCATTTTTATTGTTTTTACATTATTTTATTTGTGTCTGTGTTTTTGTTATTTTGTTTTTGTTCTTTTCTCTTTAAAGTTAAGAAAAAGGTTATTTTAAAATAAATCCACCAGAGCAGTTTCAGATGTCTTAGGCTACAGTAAGAAACATAAGTAAAATTCTGGCTTACGTGGCGGCTGAGAACAAGGGGACTGATTTTAATTCTGTTACTATCATTGGGACCTTATGCAAGCTACCTAATCCCTTCTTCATTTTTATTGCTTATTATTATAAGTTATTATACATGTTATATATAATTTTAATTGTATATTATTATATTTATTGTCCCAGAAGAGCAATTAGATCTCTCTGTACAATATGAAAAAATTCAGATTTACCCACAGCTATACCTTCTAAGCCACAGTTTCCTTATACATGAAAATTCAGCCATAAGCAAATCTACTTCTATTAGACCTCCCAATTGACTTTGACAGTTTCAGCTTCAGTTTATGCAAATGCCAGGTCACTTCTAAGAAAAGATGGAATTAAAGGACTAAGAATAAATAAAGATAGCATGTAGGAAATGAAAGATAAGAAACCTCAAAAACATGAGAACTGTGACCCTTGGTCTGCTGGAGGGGCGAGTGGTGAGGAAGTTAAGTGACCCTCCTGCTACTGAGAGCCAAGGGACAATCCTGTTACAAATGCTTTGACCAGAAGTTCTGGTGAGTGCAAGTGAAGGATTTATAATCCTGGGATATGGGGAAGCAGGTTCAGAAACATTTCCCCAATACTTACACCTCTAAAACCCGGTTGCTTACAGTCTCTGGGATCCAAGAAGCCAGAGGTCAAAAACCTGGAGTCACAATATCAGAACCATTTTCCTTTATGCTTTATAATAGATGTCAACCACAAGCAAAATTAATTGTTGTTGTGTCAGGAGCAGCAAGCATTAAAAACTTCTAGGGAGTAGCTCCTAAGTGCCATTGCATCATCCATATTTTTATTGAAATGAATTAAATGTCATTTGTATCAATGCTATCTTGATTGTTTCATTCAAAGGCTTTTCATTATACTTCCAAAACTTGGTTCCAAGAAAAGGAGATTTCTGAGTTCTCAAGTTCCTTAAGCACAGATAACTTCTAAAGGGGAATATTCAGGAACCTCACTCCCGTGCTAGGAAGAACCACTGTAATACAGGCCCAGCCTACCTCCAAGAGTTGTTTAGGGGCAAACTGGGATAATAAGAATGAAGTTTTTTGAAAATGTTAAAACATTTATTACAAGTTACTGTTTTATTCATCTAACAAATGGAGCACCCCTTGGTTGCTGTCACCAGGAAGGAATTGTAAAGTAATGACTGTCCCAAAGAGGCACCTAGGCAGAGCGGTGGTGGCCCCAGCAGGCATTAGGGTACAATGAGAAGTAAGGGAGGAAGGCCTTACTTCAGATAAGTACACAGCTCAATACCTAGAACTGACAGCTAAAACAGAAGGACAGAAGCTTATAAGCACAGGAGTGGCCCATAATTCAGGGATCAAGGAAGCCTTCCTGGGCAAGGTACCATCTATGTCTGAAAAGATGACCAGAAATTAGCAAGACATTGATGGGGTGGGTTGCAGGGTTACAGAGTACTGGTGGTGATAGTGTCACCATGAGAGGGAAAGATGGAAGGAAAAGCATTTGGCAATGACCAGGGTGTGAAAGCAAGAGAAACAAAAGATGGGGTTGGGGAGCAGTGCTGGATGTAGGTCATGGAGGGAAAGAGTTGTAAATTATGTTAGTTTTATTCTTTATTATTTCTGAAGGAAACTGGAAGCCAAGAAAGGGTTTTAAGCAGGGTGATGGTGTAAATGGATTTATCACTTAGTAACATTTTTCTGATTTCCCTGGTGTATTAGTCAGGGTTTTACTGGAGAAACAGATATAACACAAGATGTACAAATTTTAAAAAATTACAAAATTGGCTTACGACAGTCAGCCAGAGAGTTGGACGAGGAAGCGTGCAGAGGGTGTCTGCACACTGAAGACCGAAGGAATCAGTCCAGGGTCTGGAGTTCACTGCAGAGTTCCGTGCAAGTCCGTACCAGGAGGCCAATGAGTCTGCGACGGAAGGCTGAAGGATCCAAGGTGTAAGCCGAAGAGTCTGCACTAGAAGCCAGGAGACAAAGTCCAAGCTGAAGGTGAAGACTGGAACTCCTCCAAAAGGAATGGAAGTTCTTCTGTCCTTCTTCATCTCCCTTTTATATTATCTAGGTGATGATCCACCCTAGGGTGGCTCCTCTACACCCTGGGGTGTAGAATTGCTGAGCCAATTGCTGAGCCAAGTTTAGTTAAGCTTCTAAACTTCTCAAGTTGACATAATCAATCAACCACTACATCTGGTATCTAGTTTCTTTGACCTTGACAAAGCTCTTCCCAAATTTCTCAGTCCAGTCCCTTCCCTGCCTGCCCACACCTTGGTCTTCCCTGGATGATTCAGTCACCCTGTAACTTGGTACTGTGCATATACTGTACTCGAGTGGGGTGCATTGAGCCAGTCTATGTACTGTTGTCTTTTAATTGCTTTCAACCTTACAGACTTTGAACAATTTTTTCTTCACCTTTCAGCTCAGCTCTGATGTACTCAGCTTCTCTGAGCAATGTATTTACTTTTTTTTTTTGATTGTTGAAGAATAATGTATTTATTTATTTATTTATTTTTAATTTTTTAAAGATAAAAGGAGGGAAACATTAACAGTCATACAACATTTTACAACATATCACAAGCACAATACAGACAATACAGAGTTACAAAGTGGTAGGGAATTAACAATGGTGGTTGTATTACATATTGATATCTTCAAAGTGGCTTCTCATGAAAACAGATATAGACATGCAATACTGGTCAACCAAAGACTCATTGACAGTTTCTTTCAGCATAGAAACAGCAGATAGAAGAACAACCATGTTATCTATCCTGTATATACATACATACAAAATTTCTCCTTCGTTCCCTTCTCTTTTCCCACATCCCAGAAGCCCTTTACTCTTCAGTGGTTGTATTTACTTTTAATTAGACACCACTTAATTATTTTGTCCGTAAAACAAAATTGATAAAAGAACTTTTAAGTGAAATCACATTTCTGCCTGGAGGGATATTAGAAATAAAATTATACACCTCACTACCTGTCTTGTATGAAGACAAGATGGCCTGCATTGTCTGTTTATTTCCCAAGATCTTTTACTTTTCATTGGGAGGATAACTGGGAAATAAGCGTACACTAGAGGGAAGAAAATGAGGAGTTCCAGATTTCAGTGGAGAAGGGATACCTGAGTATGTTAGGTAGCATTTCCCCAGGTTTGCTGTTTGGCACCTCCTACTTTAGCATAAGAGTGGCCGTGATAGGGGCTGGGGATTTAGCTCAGCGGCAAAAGCGCCTGCCTGGCAAGCGCAAGGTCGTGAGTTCGGTTCCCGGTACCGGAGAAAAACCAAAAAAAAAAAAAGAGTGGCTGTGATGTCAGAATTGGTAACTGTACAAGTTTCCTACTTACATCCTGACAACCTCTGATGCTTTTGTTTTGCCATTAATTTAAATCTCCATTGATAGCCTATCTTGTTAACTTTTTATATACAGATATAGATATAGATATGCAATCTCTGCAAGCTTTCTTTTTGTACTGGGGAGTCAACCCAGCCCCTTCTCACTGAGCTATATCTCTAGCCTTTTTTTATTTTGAGACAAGTTCTCTTTAAGTCACTAAACTGCCCTGGCTTGGTTAAAATTTACAGTCCTCCTGCCTCAACCTCCCAGAGTGCTGAGATGGCCGGCATGCATCACCACTCTCGGCTTTTCCATTTTATTAAGTCAGGGTCTCTGTGTTACTGTTCTCCTGCTCTACACCTCACGGAGGAGCCTGTTTTCACTTCTGGTCTCCCTCTACTGTACCAAACTCGCAGAGCCCAAAGCTCGTTTTGTCGTCAAAAAAATCACAATTTCCATTTGACAGAAACTATAATTTCAGTATCCATAGATTAAAAAACTATATGGTAGCAAATTCTGCCATGAAATTTAAGTAAACTTTAATATATAAGTCTCCACAGGCTCTGCTACACTTAAAATAGTGGCTCACATCTGCGTAAAGCACATTATGTACTTCACCTGTAGACTATCTTGCCATTTGCTGCCTGCATCAAGGCAGTGTGTTTAGAGCCCCTTCTCTTGGCTTCAAATTGGAAGCAGGGTGCTCAGATAAAAGGGGATCAGAGTGTTTGGAAATTTTAGAATACCTTTCTTCAGCTCAAAAGGCAGTAATGATAGGTCTGACTATGTCCCATTGCCAGGCTGCCACATTAATCCAGTAGGCCTCACTGGATTGATCCTATGCCCAACTCTCTGAAGAAGTTTCATTTAATCCAAAGCCTCACAGAGATAGGTAGTGCTCTCCTAAGATTGTATATGCTTAACACATGGCCCAGCATCCCTTGTAGTTAGATAAGACCACAAGACTGGTTCTGGCTGTACTACCATGAACAAAATAGCATACTTCACTTCTGGGTTCCTTATACGGTGAGCATGAGTGATAGGAAACCTGCATCCCTGCATCACTGGACCTGCAGATTTTTCGTGGATGTTCTAAGCCAATAAGGCCTGAGGCCTTATTTGTTCATAGGATAGTATAGCTCAGTTTGACTATGATGCTAGGCAAAGACTGAAGAAAGAATATTCTAGAGAAACTACCAAAGATCTAGACATACACACACGTGCACACACGTGGAGGATGTGGGGGCTGGGGTGAGAAACAGGCACATAAAAATCTGAAGAATACTGAGCAAGAAGAAAAGAAGTAGGCAAAGGTAGGTAGATCATATGGAGTAATGCAGGTCACAGTGAAAAAATCTGGATTTTTATACAAAGACAATCACAATTATTAAGAGCTTTAAAAAGAGAACTGGCATGGTGTCACTTCTACTTTAGGAAAATAACTGGCTGTGATGTCAAGACTGGCTAGGAAGGGAGCAAGTGAGGATGCAAGAACCAACCAAAAGTTTATTGCAGCAGTCCAGGGAAAAGATGAGAGTGCCTCTTACTAGATTGGCAGCAGTAGAAACAAGAAGCAGATGTGTTTGAAAATATCTAGAAGGCAAAACTGGATAGAACTTTAAAATCAATTGACTGGGGTAAATGTCCTTTAAGTTGTCAAGGTTCAATGCAAATGCTATTCATAGAAAGAGTGGTATGGAACCAAAGTAAATTTTGGAAAAAGTAGGAGAATTTCAGAAATGTTTTCAATGAGATACTTGGACAATAAGTAGAGGTGACAGAGGTGAGAAACTGTGACCTAAAACTCATGAGAAATGTCTAAGCTCCAAATACACCAAATAAGAGACCAGCTTGCTAGGTAACTGGGAATACCCTAAACTGCTGAACTTCGGAGATAACGAAGTATAACATGGTAGACTGGAAATATCTTCTTGTGTGTTTAAAGTATTCTTTCTTGATGTGCTTATTAAAGTCTCCCACAGGTAGAAGGGTGAGGAGAAAAGCAATCAGGGTTTATAAAAAGACAAGTGACTGAGGCTGGGCATGCCATGTGATGTTTGAGTTCTGGAAAGTTCTCCTCTTTGATCATCTCTTTCCCGCAAAGGCCTTCTCCATAAGATTTCATTTGTCATGTATTTAGATTATCTTCTCAGAAGCGCATCCTTTGATTAATTTATTTCCTTCTCACTTTCCCCTTCAATTTTCCACCAGGCTCCACGCTCACCAACCAAATATAACAATCCCCACCCTGTGCACATTCTTATTCAATATTTTTTCCTCTCGAGACAGGAAGTCAGCATCTGGCATCCTAATTATAGGAGACGTTTTGTAGTCTGTGAATGAGGCACAATCACAGCCCTTGCTCTGTGCATTGGGAAAGACAGATCACAAACTGATCGTGTACAAGCAGCTATATGTAAACTGTTATACCTGAGTATGATACAAATGGGAATTCTGAGGTTCAGCCTTCCCAAAGAGGCCTAGCTTCTGGGAACTCCATCATGGGTTAGTCTCCTCTTTGATATTCTCCTTAATGAACTTCTCTGAGGAGCTCTCAGGACCAGAAATCTTACTGGGGGGTCTTCCAAATGATGACTTCTGTTCCCACCATTTTTCTGCAGCAAAAAGTATTTCTTTAAATCTAAAACACCATCAACTTAATTATACTTCAAGAGTGTCAAACACTATCATATCAATTGTGTGACATAAAATGTGAAAAAAATACATCTTGGATTCAAGCAAAATGCAGCCTTTCCTGAAAGGGCGTAGAAAAAAGTGATAGATTCTAAAACCTCTTTTGCCTTTCCTTTTGTTTTTTCATCTGTAAAATAAGTTAAAGCTACACAAAAAAGTGAGGGTCATTTCCTCAAGCAAATCTTCAAGTGGAAAGGCAAAATTAATAAAATCTTGATAATAACACATTTTCAGCACAAATTCTTCTTTGACCTACAAGGATTCTTTGGTAATTGATAGAAATTTAGTTTCCTGGTTGTTAAATATATTTCTGGGTTGGTGAAAATCTATTATTGTTTCGATCTTTCTGAGGGGGGACAACAGCTTTCAAAATATATCAGTGGCTTTTCCTTTATTAGTATGTAAGCTTCAATAATGGCAATGAATGATGCATTATCGGTGATACCATTTCAGAGGGTACTTCCCAGGGAAGCAGAGACAATGTAAGAACCAACCAAGAGTTTTTATTTCAATTAAAGTAGTTTCCATCAGTGACTATTAAAAAAAGAGAGAGAGAGAGAGAAGCAGGGTGTGGTGGCGTACACCTGTAATCGCAGCACTCAGGAGGCTGAGGCAGGAGGATCCTTGTGAGTTCCAGACCAGCCTGGGCTACAAAGTGAGCTCAAGGCCAGCCTGAACTGCA
>NW_004955408.1:14580512-14599880 GCF_000276665.1 Chinchilla lanigera | reverse complement strand
CCTCTTTAATTTCTGATGTGAATGCTTTAACAATAAGCCCAACTCAACATTTATGTTTATAAGAAGTGAACTGACTTAAATGAATTATATTATTTTTCATTAAACACATGATATTTAAGCATGGTAAAAACTGAGAAGGAATTTAAGAATGATTGCAGTTTGGGGAAAAGTGAAATAATTGATTTATGAACACACAACTCCAAGTCCTTTATTCTAGAGTAGTTATTGTTTAACTGTCTAATAGAAAACAGTTTTTGTGACATTTACACATTTTGTCCTCAAGGTAGAGTGCTTTAAAAATTCCTCTTGTTAACTGAAGGCCAAACTTTCCTAAACTCTAATTAATTCTAATATCATGGTAGTATACTATTTATCAAGAATTTAAATGTAATTTAATTTTATTGTTTTCCCCCTACCATGGTCCTGACCAACTGACACACATTTTAGAGAATTGTGCATGCATCAAAAATAATTCTGTAGTAAGCACTTACTCCTGTTGCTATGGCTTATGTCTAGATGTCCCCCCAAAGCCTCATGCACTTTTAGATCAGGCTTTTTTGGAGGCAGTTGAACCTAGAGTTTGTGATTGATTCGTAGTGCAGGGCTGGGATTAAGGTGCCGGGATTAAGGATGGGTGATTGCTGGATCAGTCCACTGATTGGATTGCCACCACCCTAATCCTAGCAGTCTGGATAAGATAAAAGGAGCAGAAAGAGGCTTGTTTCCCCCTTTTGCTCTTGTTGCTTTTGCTGTGTTCTGTTGCCATGAACAATTGCCCCTGTGCCATGTGCCACCCTGCCTTGGAGGCAGCTGATATCGACTGAAACTTCTACAAACTGTGAGCTAGATAAACATTTTTCCTTTTAACTTTAGGTGCTGTGTATTTTGTCTCAACAATGAGAAAAGTAACTAAGACATCTGCTTTCTTCCTTGGGTCTTCTTGCCATTCTTGAAATCAACACGCTGGCTCTATCCCAGGAAGTTCACAAATGTGGCTGCAGCCTCTCAGTACACACACACACACACACACACACACACACATATACACACACACACACACTCCATCCTCTCTCACTCATTCCTTAATCTTAACTAAGCCTCACTTTTTCAGGGACAGGGACACATTCCTCCAAAATGTGATCTTATTGTACACTGCTCTGATTTGTGGCACTTATCCCACCCCACCCTCTGTTGGCAAATATATATTTAATTCTGTGAATGTGTGTTTAAAATCTCTCTGCCATGGCCAGATGTGGTGCATGCTTGTAATTCCAGCACTCTTGGAGGCTGAGGCAGGATCATAGCCTAGGTAATTTAGAGAGTTAGCTAGACTATCTCAAAATTACAAAAAAAAAAAAAAAAAAAAAAAAAAAAAAGACGGGGTATAGTTTAGTGTGAAGTCTTTGTACCACAAAAATAAATGAATAAAATCTCTGCCACACCAAAGTAAGCTGAAGAAAAGGAAGGAATGTGTAGATTTTATATATCTTGTCTAAAACAAGTGCTCCACAAGTATGTGTGGATTCAGTGAATGACTGTTTGGTTGACCCCCTAACCATTAAAATGAAACTTGCTAATGGGAGATTTTAGGTTCATTAAGAGAAAAAATAAAGGAACTGAGCTCAACTGGAAATGTGTGAGGCAGATAAAACTGAGAAAGTTTGCTTATGAAAACTGCAGTTACTCCAGTGTGTTAGCTAATGATCCACTAGGAATGTCTCCTGCAATCTGGAGGGCATTCTTCCCAGAAGAAGGCAATACTGGTGCTTGTGAGGGTGCCTACTTCTACTGTGAGGCAGAGGTGATCAGAAGGTGACCTGGCAACACTAGGTAAGCCTCAGTTTATTGGGAGTGGGAGGAGCCATCTCAGACTCAGCATGAAAGATTTTACAAGGGGAAGGGCACTGGGCGATCCAATCAGGTTTGTCCTTCCCTAAAATTTCTGAAAGCTGTAAAACCACACCTGAAATAAACGGTTTACACAATCCCCCTTTGTTTCCTGTTCTACTCTTGGGAAGACGCACTTCCTTTAGAGACGAGAGAGACCGTGGGATAAAATGTTGCCTGCCTGCCCGAGTCTTGGTCCCTCCAACCCATTCTTTTCAATTTTTAAAAATTTTATTAGTACACTTAGTCCTCTTAACCTGATTTGCTCAGGATAATTCAATGAGTCCACAGCTCACAGAAAGGCAGTTTTCCGCCTAAAAGTCTCCAGGACTCACTCTTCCTCTCAGTGGAAAATTAACAGGCCACTGACCCAGATCTGTCTCTGCATCCTCAACTTCTGCTGCTCTTCATTCCCCAGCTCCATGTAACACCCCTGTGGACTTCTTTTGTAGCTAGAACCAGTTCATCTCCCTGGACACTTTTCCCCAACCTCTTTATCTTGTTAATGCTCACATGTTCTTCAGGAAACTGTTTGAATAATTTTTTTTTTTTTGTCCAAGATGACATTTGTGACTCTGCCATTGTTTGTGTACCTACACAAACATATGCAGTTTTTTTCTGACTCATGGTAATACCTTGTCCTTTACCCCAAAATATTTTAGGGTGGATTTCCTAAGAACAAGAATATATTTGTGTATAGCCATGGTCTAAATACCAAAATCAGAAAGTTTGATATTACTAAAATACTATTGACTAACTGCAGTTCACATTCAAATGTCACCTATTGTCCAATGATATCATTTTTACCTACTTTATCTCCCTAGTTCAAGATTCAATCCAGGGTTAAGCATTATAGTTAATTTTTATCTTTTTAAGCTTTCTTCAGTAATAAGCAGTTCCTCTCCTTTCTTTGGCCTTTGACACTAAAAAGCACAGCCAGTTAATTATTTTGTTACACAGCACCTAACTGAGATATTCTTAAGACAGGGTCTCACCATGTTGTCCAGCTGGCCTTGAACTCCTGGGTTAAAGTGATCCTCCTGCTTCAGACTCCAGAGTAGCTGAGATTTGGAGCAGTACCACAAACCCAGCTTAATGTTGTTTTTAAAAAGGTTTCTACCAGAGATGTGACATCACATTCTTCTTCACATCTCATACTTTACTCTTGAGTTACCTTGTGTATGCCCTGTTAATCATTGGAATGTACACTACCGAGGAAGGATACTTTGAATTTACAGAAATATCCAGTTCATCTTCAAACTTTAATCCACCCACATGACATCCGTTTTATGTCTGCTTTATTTCTAAGGAAGCTTATTTTATGAAATAAATTATATTAAAAAGAAAAATAAAGGTTATTATTATGGTAACTGGATGCTTAAACAACCCTTACATAAAATACCTGCATCCCCTGTATCAATCCAATCTCTTCATTTAAAAGGATCTTACCACCTAAAACTGAGAGGAGTTTGATATGTAAGGCATTAGCCAAGATTTCTCATTTGCATATTCAACTCTATTCATGAATTACCTTTTCATTTCCTTTTACCTTGCAAAGAAAAGAAATCCAAAAAGGGAGTGTATTTTTTATAAGAAAGAAGCTGTGTGATATGCTTTCTGGTTTGCCAAATGTCATATTGCTTTTGGTCACGTTATGATGGGCATCTATAATTGTGTTTTTTAAAACTTGCTACAAGGGGTTATTTAGGCTGTGAAGAGTTTCTCACAACCTTGAGGTCTGTCGGCTGAAAATCATTTGGATTGATTAAAACCCTGAGAAGAATTACGATGAGGGTCAGATCACACAAGCATCGGGAAGATAAAATATTACCATTTAAACTAGAAATGGGACTCTTCCCTAAGTGATCATATTTACAATGACAGGCCAGTTTTTTCATTGTAAGATTAATAATAACTAAATTATTTGCTCAAAAGAAAGCCATGCAGTGAGCCTACTAAGTGAGAAAGGCCATGGCATACAAATTCTGCCTTTACAAAGTGCATCTTTCAGTAATGTACCTCTGGGTATTTCAACAAAAATTGGCCAAAATGAAACTTCTTGTAGGTTCTACTAGAAGAGCTCAGAAATTGAAAGATCAGCGTAGGCACAGCAGCCTTCCTCTGCCATCTAGAAAGATGATCTGCTTGGGCAAGTGCTCAGTTTCAGAAATCACCAAATTAAGTAGGCAACAGGGCAGGTCCTCACCCCTAGTCTGGTCAGTGAAGGAGAGCTGACATTCAGGGTGACAAGAGTCAGCATAGTCCAGTCACCTGAAGCCCAGGGTGTTAGAAACGGACCCGTCTCTTGTATTTCATTCATCATTCACACTTGAGGTTCTGACAACAGACGGCCCTGTCTACAGTGACCTGAGTACCAAAAACTTTTAAATTCTAGAGCAAATCCCTTTCTTTACTTTTAAAACATGTCAGAATACTTTGTGCAATGTCCAGTTTGTTCTCAAGAAATCACACTTAAAATGTACAGTCAGAAAAGTTTTCCTTATTTTACAGTAAAATGAGGAAACTGAAGGTAAGCAGGATAACATCAACACAGCTCAGAGTTAGAACAAGTCAGCTCGAAAATTCTGAGCTCCAGGGTCACAGCCCACCAGGCCATGCTTTTGCTTTTCCCTGAATGTCCCAACTAGGTCCTCAAAAGCTCTCATCTCCCATGACTGTATTTAGCAAGACATGTTAGCTGTAGATTATTTATACAATCATTTATTTAATGTCTCTGACTCTAGAACATAGGGATTAAGGGGCAGGAATCTGTTTTTCTATAATTGGATGCCAACATCTCCTTGCATTAACAAGTGACAAGGCCAACATGCCACCTGCTTCACCTGACCATAGGGACTTCCTATGTCTCTTTTCAGACCTGAGGCTGAGGCTAGAAATGACCCTCTCCGTGGATTCGTGTTGGTATCGGTGGCAATGGCGAGTCCAAGATGGCGCCCCCCAGTCCCCAACAGAAACCACCCCACTGCTGTCTTCAGAGAGGGAGAGGCAGAGCTCCAGCCTGGCCCAGCTGCGGGTCGTGTTCCCCAACAATTGCACGTGCCACCAGGACTGGGAGAAGATCTCCAGGAGCTACACGGGCAACAGGATCTGTACCACCAAATACACTCTCCTCACCTTCCTGCCTCAGAATCTCTGCGAGCAGTTTCACAGGTACATGTCCACTTGTCAAACAACAGGCATCTTAACCAAGTGTTTCCCACATAGGCGACCTCAGCTGATGCTGCCTCTGAGACCCACCATTCCTTTGTCTCGCAAACACATATGTCTGAAGAAGTTTTTCTCATTCATTCACTCATTTATTAAATAAATATTTATGCTTCTATCTGTTGGGCACTAGAGATACATAAGAAAAAAGGGATAGAGAAATAGAATTTGTTGAATATACTGTCTAGGGAAAGAGACATTCATTTTTAAATTTTACAATAATGTAAAAATTACAGTAATGTTTTCCTGGAGAGATATATGGTGCTATTAAGGTGGATAATGGGGGAATCTGAACTCTCACCACTTTACATAAAGGAAAATAAGCTCAAGAAGGTCAATCTACTAGTAAACAGTAGAAACAAAATTTAAATCTGGACCTGTTGGCTTCAAAGCCCTACTATAATGTTTACCATAACATTGATAGAGAGGTCTTTTTAGTTAATAAAGGCCAACAAGGGGGAAGCAATAGGGAGGAGAGTGTTTTTCTTCTCTGTGGTTTTCACTCACACCTTGCTTACCCCTTGCAGGTGGGCTAACCTGTATTTCCTGCTGCTGGTGATTCTGAACTGGATACCTTCTATGGAAGTGTTCCACAGGGAAATCACCATGTTGCCTTTGGCCATCGTCCTGTTCATCATCATGGTTAAGGATGGCCTGGAAGATTTCAGGAGATACCGTTTTGACACAGAGATAAATGGTTCCAACGTTCAAATATATGAAAGGTAAAAGATATCTGCCTCTATTTCCTCTCTGGCAAATAGGTTATGCTAACTTAACAGCATGTTCAAAAGATGGATCTCTTATATTATACTTCTTAAGTTCAATTCATTCAGTGACTCTTGATTGAAGGCAAATTTGACCGCCTTCAGTGAGCATTTAGTAATATCTGGAGATATTTTTACTTGTCATACTGGTAGGGAGCCCACTGCTGGCCTCTAGTGGATAAAAATCAGGTACACTGGTAAATATCCTACAGTATGTAGTACAAACACACACACACACACACACACACACACACACACAGAGTTGCTATTCAGTCAAAAATGCTAACGGTGCTAAAGTTGGAATTCTTGACTTGTGAAAATATTCATATTATTAAGCACAAGGACACTGTATTATTAAAAGTGGGTTTGGCAGCTCAAGAATTAGATTCTGTGATAATTGGATCATCGCAGGAAACTAAATTCAGGCGAAAGTCTTTTGAGGGTGTCGGGCAATGTCTCCCAAACAAGAAAATGCATGCCATTTGAAAAGCCTCTGAATCCTTGCTTTTAAAGCTTAACCAGGTAGGTTTTAGGACCCAGAGTTAGTGCACCCGTGCCTGGCTTCCTCGGATGAAAAGGAAGACACCTGCAGATGACGTCTCCATTCCAACAGGTGGAGTCTCAGACAAGTAGAAGGAAGTGGCCCAGTAGAGACACACCCATTCTCTGCAAGCTGCTGCTTTGTCATAGTTCTCCCCAGTGTTTGTATCTGGGCTTCTCATGTTTAGTTTTCCTTTTGAAAGAAGAAAAAAGAATATTCAGCCAGGAAGGCAAGCAAAAGATGAGAAGTAAATTATGAGAATTAAAGAGGCAGGACTGAGTAGAAATGAGAAAAGAAGGGAAGAAAAGGAGGAAAAGGAAAGAAGAGAAGAAACGAGTGGTGGTCTCCAACCTGCCTTTTGAAGGATGGTCCCCAAAGGAGAACCCCAACCAGCAATATCGTGGGAATCAAATTAAGACCAGCAAGTATACCATATTGTCCTTCATACCCAAGAACGTCTTCGAGCAGCTCCACCGGTTTGCCAATTTCTATTTCGTGGGCATTGTGATTCTGAACTTTATCCCTGTGGTCAGCGCCTTCCAGCCCGGAGTGAGCGTGATACCAGTCTGTGTCATCCTAGCAGTCACCGCCATCAAGGATGCTTGGGAAGACTTCCGGAGGTATACATCCGACAAAGTCATCAATAACCAGGAATGTTTCATCTATAGCAGGTAAAGCGAATGACTCCTGGGCCATCTCGCTGGCCGTCTGATCTTTCTGTGGCCACTACTGCTACAGCTACTGTTTGCAGAAGGGATGGGGGAGGGGTGGAGTATGGTGATATCATTATTCTAATTTCAGTGAAGTGTTTCACTCTCTAAAGTGAAGGTTATAGTTTAAAACTCCGAAGAGGATTGAGTCCGTCTTTTAAAATTAGGAAAACTCTATTATGTGGCATTTTCTTTGTTGTTACAAATTTATGCGACATTTAAGAATTTTGCACAAATTCTCCCATCTTAGTGCACTGTGGCCAGGAGCACATTTGAGTGTGCTTGGGGATGCTGGGAGGAAAAGCCAGAGACACTGCTGGGGTGAGACCCCGTCTCCATCCTTATGACTCCATGACCTAGGGACACTGATATAACCTCCCTTAGCCTCGCTTTGGTATTTGTAAAATTGGAGTAATTCTTGGAGTGGTTGTGAGAACTGCATGAGGCAGTCCCTAGAAAATACTTAGCATTATGCCTAACATGTAATAAATGCCCAACAAATGCAGGCTGCAGTTACCCTTAGAATGGAAAGTTCACATTTTCTCCGTCAAGACTGTCCCTGAACGTCTTCTCTGACATCCCAACAAAACAAGGACTGCATGCCACCATCTTGTCCATTACACATGTTGTTGTTTTACGAAGTCCCATTGGGAAAATTACCAAACAGGACTGTTAGGCATAGGCAGCAATTTCCCTCTCTTTAAGGGAACAGGACAGAGTCAGAGTGTGGCTCCACTTTGTGACAATTCACAGAGCCCCAAGAGAAGCAAGGGAGTGAAGCCTAGCTTCCTGAGAGACTCCGGTGACAGAGGGTGTTGCTGAGCTGGCAGTTAGCCACTTCAGAAGGTTGAATCGCCCACAGACATGAGACTAACTTCTTACCCTAGAGGGGAAGCACCCATCTCTCTGACCTTATTGTATCAGTGCAGTAGAAATGGCGCAGCTGCTGTGGTCACTGTTGGAATGAGAGAGACTTGCTTTGAGGTGTACACTCCAGCCTGTTAGGAACTGCTTCCTTCTATGGAGCGGTTCTCTCCCCTTGGGAGTGAAAAGTGACGGATTTGGAACTGGCCGATGGAGAGAGCTTCCGAGCAAACTCTAACTCTACAACTGTAGCCAGGGGAAGCCTCCAAGGAGCCTGGATATTACAAGGATTTGTTTGTCCCCAGAGAGTCCCAAAGTGCAACTCCATACTTGCCCCTTAGCAGAAAATGAGCTTCTGGCCTCTTTGGGTCACAGTTCCCATCCAGAGAAATTCATCTGAAAGTTGTGTTTAGTATTGGTGTTTTTCCCAGCTGGAACTAATTGTCCTGAATGTTGTGAGCACACTGGAGACCTAGCGTGGAGATTTAGACACTCCTCACTGCTGAGTAAGGGAATTATAAAGAGAGGAAGGAATAACTACCAGGGTGTGATGTCGTCCTCTGAAGAGGAAGTTTTTAAGGAAGCATTCTTTCTCCTTGGACACCAATCTACCTGTTGCTTTTTGTTTGCCACCTTTCTCCTCTACTGATTTTCCTTTTTTTTTTAATGGACAATGGCACAAAGGTGAGCCAAGAAACTGACTCCTTGGGTAGGAATGTAAGTGGGCCACAATGTGCCTGGTCCTGGGAATCTGCCAGAATTTCCAGAATAATGAGCCACTCTTCCTGTGGGTAATCTCGGTGTTGATCAGATCGTAGACTCACCTGTGCTAGGACCCAGACTCACTTGCACCAGCTTGCTTGTTATGTTATTAAAATGGCTGCCAGGGACATCAGAAAACCAAAATATAGCAATTTAGAAAAAGAAAAGTTTTAGTCCACCAGCTCATTAGCAGGGGGGAACACAAAGGGTTCTCACAGGAATATCTCCCAAAAGAATCTAGTGCAATGACAGCAGCAAAGAGATCTTCTCTGAAGAAAGATGTTCATGCCCAGCGGGTGGGGATGTAGCTCAGCAGCACAAGCACCTGCCTGGCAAGTGCAAGGTCCTGAGTTTGATCCCCCCACCCCCGCCAAAAAAAAAGACCAAAGATGTCCATGGCCAA
The DNA here is from genome assembly GCF_000276665.1 of Chinchilla lanigera. Taxonomy (NCBI): domain Eukaryota; kingdom Metazoa; phylum Chordata; class Mammalia; order Rodentia; family Chinchillidae; genus Chinchilla; species Chinchilla lanigera. The sequence goes on along the minus strand of NW_004955408.1, from coordinate 14,590,724 downwards.
AAAACATACACTACCCCTGGTGGCCATTTGTCCTGTGGATAGAACTAATCTGGATATCTAGTAGTCTAGTGTTGGCAGATTGAGTTCTTATTAAGGGAGCTAAAATGGATGTTTTTGTTTGCAATAACTTGATTTTTCAGTGTTGCTAACTGATAGATTTCATATACCTATTTTACTTAAGCTGAACTTCTATTTTTTGTGTGTGTGTGAAACATCTCATTTGCAAAGTATCTTAGGAATCTGGAATCTTTGCAAAAGAATATATTCTTCTTCTGAGATTTGTCTGCACTGAAGGACTCTCCTTGAGACAAGAGGGAGTATGACCTAGATATAAGAATACAAGCCCAGACCTACAATTATATAATAATAACAGGAAAGTCACTTAACTGTTGTCTCTTGCTTCATAAAGCTTGAAAACCAGGCTAGATCTTGTCCTGTAAGATACACTATGAGAGAACTAAACCCATAGCCCCTTAACTGGGGACAATGGCATGTAGGTGATGCTTCTTTTGAGTCCAACAATGCATGTCAATATAAGAAGGGTTCTGGGATGAGTCTCAGTAAGTGTCCTGTCCAATTTTGTGTAACTCAGCTGTGTCAGTGGAGATACTTTGCCCTGCAAGTAGCAGAAACCCTGACTTAAACAACACAGGGGCTTCGTTGGCTTAAGTCATTACAAATATCCTGAGGTAGAAAAGTTATCAGCATGGTTCAACAGCATTCAAACCCTCAGCCCAGCCATCATGTTTGTTCATCCTCTGTCTGTGTCATATTAACCCTCAGGCTGGCTTGCCTCATGGCAAAGACAGGGCTGCAACAGGGCCAGCCCTTACAATTACACCCGATAACCCACAACGTAAAAAAGATATTTTCGCATATTACCTAAACCTCCCTCACATCTCAGTAGAAACTACTGGGTCACATATCAAGTCCCTAAGGACAGGCAATGAAATTGGGGTAATGATGTTTATTACACCTGAGTGCAATAAACACAGTCCTTCCCAGAAGAGTACAGCATAAAGTCAAGGAACTATACATATGGGCTCTTCAAAGAAATGTAATCTAAGTGTGAAAAAAAAAAAAAGAAATTTCTAGAGAAAGGAGAGCAGTGTCACAGAGGCCACTTCTAGGTCCTCCACTCAATTACTTTCAATCATCTTCCATCTTCACTTCTTTGTAAATTGCTTTCCGCATATCAAAGGAACATACTCCTTTGGGATGTTGTATACTGAATGTCCTCAACGTTCTCCTAACTCCGAAGTAGATTGATTCTATGAAAGTCCCTGGAAGCTAGAAATGCTACGTAAATGTTTGTCATTACCTTAACTAATGGAGGTTGCAGGGCATACGCTTTTGCCAAATATTAGTGACATACGGGAGGATGTCACATAAAGAACACAAGATCTGGGAGGACATTATGTTTTCTGAGAAGCTAATAAAAGCTTATATCTCAAGCACCAACTCTTGCAGTTTCATCTCAGATTCACACATTTCAGAAACCAATGTCTTTTGCTTTGTTTTTTCTTGCTCATTTTTGTACATTTGGACACCAGGGCTCTTAAAATTTCACGCATTGCCTAATCCTATGCATCATCAAGCCCAGACTTGTTTATGCTGTGAGAAAATATCTTTTTGTAAACAGCAGAGGCCTTGTTAATAGAATTACAAGCCCGTTAGAGTATTTTCTTTTAATACAGCAACTGCGCTTGTGGTCTAAAGGTGACCCATTAATCAGATTTATAGAATGACTTTGAGGAGAGATTAGCTTCAGAATTGTATTAGCTTAGTTTCTCCCAGGGCTCAGTTTAATAAATCTGGAAACCATACCCAGCAAGAGGTTTGTACTTTTCCATGCAGCTTAGTAAATTTTTATTTGTATTTAGAAAGCATAGACTATGGCAGGAAGTCTCCGAACCAAGGGAATCCGGGGTAGTTTTCGTTCCCATACTGAAATGAAATAAAAGCCAACTAAATTTCAGACTGTCACTCACTTATTCATCCATTCAGCAAATATTAACTCAGGTCCTGGTGTGTGTGCTGCCCGCAGGCCCTGTGGACTCCCAGGACTCCCAGGGCCTCTCAGTCCAGCAGTCATGAGGAACTTATAAACAGCTACAATGTCCCGTGTGCTTCAGTGGGCTGGGTACAAAGGCACAGAACAGCCCCGAGGATGCAGTGACTGGTCTGCCTTCGGGACACTGACGGCCAAGGGAAGCCTTCCCTCCAGAGCTGACATCTCAGGAGGGCACTGAAGGAGCCCACCTCAGTTACAGCAAGAAGTTGTGTATGTGGCTTCTGCTGGTGTCAAAAAGACCAAGACGTGTGAGAAATTCAGAGAAAGAATGACAAAAACTAATTTACTGTTCAATTAACCTGATTGTTTACTGACTAAGGGGGTCCCCTTCTGTCAGGCGGTTGCTTAGCGATCACCAAAATAATGCCAATGTCCAAATAATTCCATCTACTAAAGGAGAATGACCGGTCTTCCCACAGCGTGCCATGCGGCCCCTACCTAGGCTGACCTGCAGCCTGATTTTGTCCGTTTCCTTTCATGCCTACGTCCTCAGTGGAAAACCTAGGGATGAGGGAACCAGAGGCCCTAACTCAGGAGTTAGTTACAAGTTAACTCTCAGGAGTGTCCAACTTTTCAGCTTGCCTGAACCATGTTGAGTTAAAGAGCAATTGTCCTAGGCCACATATAAAATATATAATATAGTTAATGTATATAGGTATAAAAAGTTCCCTTTTTGTATATCCTTCACTATAGGGTTTTTTTTTTTTTAAGGACATAAGCAGTGTGCAGGGTGCAAGTGCCTAATTTAAGCCACGTCAGCAACTGGGGACCCATTGATATCACCTTTAAATAGTGATCATAGCCTCTCTAAGGTCTATTTTGTGGAAAGGTATGCAGACAACATGCAGGAGGACTTGGGAATAATAGTGCTCTAGAAACCAGCTGCAGAGTGCAGTGTGACAGGCTGGTGAAAGAAGCAGCCTCCCAGGGATCTCACTAAATGCTTCCACCAGGCACTTTGGAACCGGAACCCGCTTGGCTCAGAGCTGCGGCCCTGGCCATGTGTAGTTACTCGATCACTAGGGCCTGCAGTTCAACATCTACAAAATGGAGACAATACTGAACCTATGTCAGGTTTGTGAGATCAAGTGAGATAATCCTTATAAACTGTTCAAGTCAGTGCCTGTACCATAAGTAGCAATAGTATATTTTTTTAAATTCCCAGACATCTTAAAAGTATTTTTCAATGTCAGTCCCAGCAATGATCTGTCTTCTTTCCTGGTATATTTCACGCTGATACAAAAAATTGCCGAATTTTTTGGTTCTAGCCAAACACACTCACTGAGTCCCCCCTACCTATGCGCAAGGTTGCAATGCTGTAAAAATGAAAACTATGTGCTTCTCTCTCATTTTTTGGCTCCCATTCTATGTGGAAGATTTTAAAGTCTGAATTCAGGAAATTCCTGTGGATCTGTCCTATCAGAAGCAACCCCGAACAGACACATCAAGATTTAGGTACAGGGAAGGGTAGCCTCATCCAGACTAAAGCCTAATCCACTTGGTACAACCCAACTTTCTAACAGAATACATTAGAATTTCAGATTTGTCCAGCAGTTCATAGAGCAGCTATTTGGTCCCAGTACTATAACTACCTCTAAATAACAGCTGACTCAAAAACGCAAAAGAAAGTAAAGTGATTGGTGGGGCAGAACCTAGGCTTTACCAGAGCCATCCTAACGTCAAAATACAAGCATAAACTCACCTTTACCCTGAAGCTACACACGGTTGTTACTGGCAGTAATTAAGATAACACATATAAAATGCTTATCATGGTGATTGGCAATCAATAGCACCCCTAAGACATGAGCTAAATGATTGCTGAGAAAAACTCTACAAGACTCAATAGCCAAGAATTGTCATGAACGTGACCCAAGGGTAGTAAGAAAGAAAGGTCACTACTGGAGTTTGAACATGTGTGAGAGGAAACAAAAATCTTTACCCAAACTCTAATAACATCAGTATGGGCCTTGGGAAAGAATCTTAAAAATGCAGATAGTGAGGGGCTGGGGATTTAGCTCAGTGGCACAATGCCTGCCCAGCAAGCACAAGGTCATGAGTTCAATCCTTGGTACCGGAAAAAAAAACAAAACAAAACAAAATGTGGAGAAACATCCAGTGTCGTGTGAAGCATGACCACGAAAGACGCCACGGGCTGGAAACACTGACCACCAGACCAAGACATCCGGCCCCAGGTCTTTGTTCAGCATTTGGCACCAGCAAACCTGGCTGGCTCCTCTCAGAGGCATCTGTTTTGCAAGTACCCAATGGCCTGCTCCAAAGGCCTTGCCCTGTGCTTGCAGAAAGCTATAAACTATTTGGGCTGACTTCAACTTGTCATTGCAGGAGAGAATGCATTAAGTCCTCCTCAAAACTCGTAGATGGCAGAGTCATCAACAAGGATTCATGTGTCCCTGAAGCTCTGTGCTCTTGTCACCAGGCGTGATTTGTATTTCAGCGAGTGAGGATTTATAGCCTCTGTCTTGCCATTACAGAGCTCAGATGCCAAAAGGTGAGACTCGTGTGCTCACCCAGTCTCAGCTAGGTTTATGTCACCTGCTTCGGAGGCTTCATCAGCTTTGTACCTCATTCCCGAACAGAGCCAGAGACCACTGAAAGAAGTGAGCCTCCCCGACCTGCAACTCTTGAGTCCTGGTTGACACACTTGTGTGACCTTACCCGAGTTAGATAACCGTTCTGTTTTCTCATCTATGAAACAGACATAATGGTAACAATAAAAGTTGTCTTATTACCGGGCAGCCAAATGGTCATGTGGTTGAGGTCTGCATCCATTCTAGGTACACCACACATGTCAGCCAATAACGTGAGATCATAGTATTACTAGAGGTCGCCACTGAGGAGTCCAAAACCAAAAGACATGCACTGGATATTAAAATGGCTAAAGGCTAGCAAAAGTTTCTCTTCTCCTTTCCTGTAGAAAATTTATAAGAAGTCCCTTCATAAATACTTACGGACCACTCCCTGTAAGCTGGACAACATATGCAACTCCAGATGGGTACATAATTGTAAAACCCAGGATCATCCCAGCTTGGGCACACATCGCATAGTTGAAAATAACAAGTAGATGAAACAATGGGGAAATAGAACTCTGCTATGCAAGCAAGGGTGGGAGCAAAATGTCCCCCGCTAATGTTCAGTGCCCAGAGGTAAAAAGAGAAAGTTTGGATTTGGATCCGCAGAGGCTGGAGGAAGGGCATGGAAGGCAGCACCGCATGGCTGCAAGCAGCCCCAGGCTGCTTCTGCATTACCTGTGCCGTGGCCTTGCAGGAAAGCACCTGTGACGCCCCTGTCCTCTAAAGCACGGTGTTCCATGACCATCACCTCTTAGGGACATTCTGTACTCCATTCTGCTTTTCGTTTATGACAGCCACACAGTGGTGTCAAAGACAGACACCACCACTCGCCCAGGACTTCAACACCCTGTAGGACAAGCTGACCCCAACATGCCAGGCCTCCCCAGCCTCTAGCGGAGAATGAAGTCATGGAATACAAACACCACACTGACAGATATATTCAGCCCCTACCTGTTAATCTAGGACTCTCATCCTCCCACCCTAACCCTCAAGCTTTCCCAGGTAAAGCAGGCCAGCTCAGGTATGTGGAACATCGCCCATGTGCCCCAGTGTCTCCTACTATTCCTCTGGCCTCAGCCATTCCGTCTTTTGAAGTTTCTCTGAGTCCCCCAAGCTTTACACCTATCTGTGTAGTCTACAGCAGACAAGTAGGTGCAAGAACAGCAGGCCCATTAAACTGCCTGCATCTGCCCAAGTACAGGCTCCTTTTAGCATAACTCCTTGAGCTTCTGTGCCATTTCCTGGGGCCAGGTCGCCTTCCTTTCATTTCTACTGCCTCATACTAGGCTCCTTTTCCATCCCCAAAGCACCACATCTCCTTTGCCTCAGCTACTGAAAATAAACAACTTACTGCAGTGTGTAGACTACTATCTCCAAAGCACTTTCCTTTCTGCTCCAAGTTACATAGTAACCACAATGATAGCAGCTATAAATACCATTTGCTGTGAGGTTATTAGGCACCATGACTGTCTGAAGTTTCACAACAAGCTGTGGAAAAGGTTTGTCCATTGGATAAAAGAATAAACTGAGGGTCAGAAAGTTAAGTAGCAGGTTCAAGATCACGCTTCATGGGAAAGGTAGTTCCAGCTTTTTTTTGGAGATGCAATTCATCTCACTCCAAAGCTCAAAGCTCACCATAGGCCTCCAATTTAACACCGTGCTGCTCAACAGGAAGGCATTACAAGTGTTCCCAAGTCAGCCAGTGCCCCATGCTTCTCGCCGGAGCCACAGGAAGAGCACAGGCTCCAGCCTCAGGTTTGTCACTGCACCGTGGTCAGGTCGTTCCCTTTCCCCGGCCTCAGTCTCCCCATCTGAACAGTGAGGATTGGATTGGAGCTCCAGCACATGTCCAGTCCAGATTTGAGAGATACACATATCTGGGCATTGTCCTGTTGGCCACCTTCCCAAACCTGAAGTGTTCACTTCAGTGCTTCTTTTCTGGGCTTAACGAAAGATCTCGATTTTGACAGTTTCCTGTGTTTGCAGGTTGTTTTTGTTGCCTGGGCCCAAGCCATGAAATGTAATTTGAAGCATAAAATAACATGGAAAAGAAAACTCTGGGGGCTGCAGAATGGTGCTTAGGCTGCACCATACCACTAGCAATCGTTTTTGCCTTGTCTTCCCCATGCTAAAGGAAGGCTGTATTCACTGAGAACCTGTACGTGCAAAGCCACGAGCTCAGTCCTTCATGTGGCCCTGTCGCCCATCTTCTTTCAGCAGCTCTCTGAGACAAGTGCACACACTGCCTTCAAGTGGCAGGAGAAGAAACAGGCTCTCAGAGGTTAGGTGACTTTCCCAAGGTCACACCATCCTAAGTGAAAAAGCTGGGATTCGAAGATGTTCTTAAACCATGTACTGCGCTCATTCTTCTTGGTATTCTCCATTCATTACAGGGCCAACACTTGGAGTATCCTAGGCCCGGCATTTAATAAGTTTGCTGAAGGGCAGCTCAGGTCAACTCATTGTCCTATTTTGAATAGCAATTTCCAGCAGACAGTTTATCCCCTGACAAATCTCCTCTCCTAGAGTTCTACAAAATTCTTTTTACAAAACCCAGTTACTGGGGAAATGGAGCCTTAAGTGTCCTCTCTTCTTCTCTTTCCCCCTCTTACCTGTACCCGTGTGGCCTACGGTTGGTTACAAACCTCTCTTGCTGTTTATTTACCTCTTAATAAGCCCTATCTCCTCTCAGAAAGCTGTTTAACATTGCACCACTTAATTTCTCCTTGAGGCAGAATCTGCCAGATGGAGTCTTTGTCCCGAGCCATGTTGATTTGTCTTATTTTTAAGCAGCAGTGAGCATCACATGAAACTAAAATAGCGGCCAGTTTCCAGGTGCAAACTCACCGACAGGGGGGCAACAGAGAGTGTGTGAACAGGTCCACCTGGGGCAGCTCTTCCAAGCAGGCTGGATTAATCAGGATATGACCCCCGTAGGTAACTCCTCGTCACATCTGGGCCTAACTCCATGCAGAGGCATGCCACTCTAACGCTTCAGCTGGATTCTGCTACTCCTCACTTCCCCTGGCTAGACCCTCGGGCTATGCAGCCCTGGCTTCTCCACAGACACATTCCTGATGGTGGAGAAGACAAAGGAGACCCCAGAGAACTGGGTTACCCTCACAAAGGGGCCAATTGCAAGACGAAAATTTCCTTCATGTCTCTCTTATTCTGTCATGAAATGTTCTGTGAGCATTGTTTCATATTCCCTAGCTAAAGCCAGGTTGCTGTAAATGTACTTCTTCAAATTATGTGCTATGAAACTATGTCCACCATAAAAAAATTATTTTTTTAAGTGAACACCTCAAAATCATGTTGAGCCTATAGTTTTAGTACTTCTGGACACCCAGTGAGGTAGCTAGAGGTATAGAATATGTGCCTGTCTGGATAGCACAAACCCAAAGATGGGCAGTCTCTGGCGAGGGCAGGGGGCAAACCCGTAACTGGAAAAGTCCTTTCCCTGCTGTGTGCTGTCCTAAAGAGAGGATTGCATCTGAAAGAACAGCAGAAGCAGCTGTATAGCGGTGACCTCCTGGGAGTCTGAGGAGTAAGAAGAATAAGGTGGAGACTGGTCTGGTCCGGCATTTTGCTTTGAGAATGTCTCATTAATCCTGTGATGTCTCTACTGGGGTGGGGATCAACAACACAACACTGCAGCCCCATGAACAGACTGACTGCTCCTATGTATGTGACCGCTCATGTGTATGACTGAGCTCATCTCCAGGGCCTGCTTCCTTCCCTCGTCTCAATAGCCCGCCTCCCATAATAAATGGTAGAGTCCTTTATTAAAAGAGCAGAACGAGAGTCAGTGTTCATAGATGGAGATGCTGGGGCTTTGACATTGCTTTATCTCAGAGCGCAGCAGTCCCAGCTGCCCTCTGCCAAATCCTCCGGACTAGTGAGCTCTGGAAGTGCTGCCCATCAGGATGTGACTCAAAGATGTTCTTCCTAAACCCAACCACAAATACCAGACAGGACATTTAGATTATAAAGCAACTGATACCCCACAGCTCCAAAGCGTTATCTATGGAACACAAGAGAGAGGAGGAGGACAGGCAGACAAGAGGAATGATAATCTCTTGTTCCTTGTGGCAATTTTGCTGTAATGTTTGAAAATCCTTTTCTGAAGTTGCCTTTCAAAAAGAAAAATAGTACAATAGAAACCCAGGCCCTCCTTCCCTGTATGAGAGCCCTCTGCTCCCCGAGAGTACAGGCCATTCCGATGCCTTTAGAGCGCCTTACACTTAAATATTTAAACAGCAACCCCAGAAGACACTGCTCTGAAGAAAACAGCCCAGCCTCCAGAGTCAGTAAAGAGACTGACGTGTTTGTCGGTTACAATGGCACTCACCCTAAGTATATAAATAGGCAGATTTTCAATGATATGTATTTCTGAGGTGACACAGGGAAACAACCCACTGTGACTGACCCCCTTCTTCATTTTTAAAAAGTAATATGAGATAGAGTAAAAATAGAGCCTGAGATAAGCAATTCAGAGGTGTTTGCATGCTTTTGCATGTAAGGGAGAATTGTGACTAATGTGCTACAGACACATTGTCCCCAGATCACAGAAGTGATCCACTCCGGTAACCATTTGGATGGCGTTGCACATGGGTTGGTTAAACTGCACCTGCGGCACTGAGACCCCAGAGCCGAGGGTCACCTCCACAAGGCCACGCCCCAACTCTAACATCTCTGATTATCTTAAAGACTGACCAGTCTCCCCTTGGCCTTCTAAATGGAAGCACCTTCATTTGGGGTGTTCGAGGAAGACTTCCGGAAGGGTCTCTGATGACCCGGAAGGGCTTGCCTGGAGTTCTCCAGAGAGCTGCAAGGAAGCAAAGGAGACAACAAATACCTCATCCTGCTCGGGATTTTGTTCACATGGCTTTCTCTGTGATAGGGTGGACAGACTTGTAAGGCCCAGGGCTGCTCAATTCCAACAGAAACAACTTGCCCTGAGGGCCGCAGCTGCAGAGCGGCAAGCACAAAAGAGAACCCAACCTCCAGGCCAGGCTGCGCTCAGGAGGTGCCCGCTTCAAGCCGGGCACTGGTTGCAAATGCCATATTTAAAGAGGAACATCCCAAAGTCAGCCTTAGAAGAGCCCACACCTCCAGGATTGACCTTGAAAGTGTTATACAAAGAATAACTGAGGACACTGAAAGTCAAACATGGGTTCACATTGTACAAAAGCCTTTATCGGACTCCTGATGGATGCCTTGAAATATTTTCTAAAAAGCAGAAGATGGGATAGACCAGATCCTTTAGGAGAGCAGAACTCATCTTTAAAATTTGGCTAAGCCAAGGGAAGAGGTCCCAAAATGACGCGCGAGTAGAATGCACCAGGGCACCTGTGCCGGAGGTGAGGAAGCGGATCTGACCCCGCCGAAGAGGGTATAGCAAACTGGGCAGTGGGGCTGTGGCTTTGGTGCCATGAGAAGTCCCAGCTCATAGGGGGCTGGGGATTTAGCTCAGCGGCAAAAGCGCCTGCCTGGCAAGCGCAAGGTCGTGAGTTCAGTTCCCGGTACCGGAGAAAAACCAAAAAA